>NC_092001.1:15552791-15852791 GCF_044704955.1 Pristiophorus japonicus | reverse complement strand
TTGCACATCAATCTCTTGTGTGGGACCTTGTCGAACGCCTTCTGAAAGTCCAAATATACCACATCAACTGGTTCTCCCTTATCCACTCTACTGGAAACATCCTCAAAAAATTCCAGAAGATTTGTCAAGCATGATTTCCCTTTCACAAATCCATGCTGACTTGGACCTATCATGTCACCTCTTTCCAAATGCAGTGCTATGACATCCTTAATAATTGATTCCATAATTTTACCCACTACCGATGTCAGGCTGACCGGTCTATAATTCCCTGTTTTCTCTCTCCCTCCTTTTTTAAAAAGTGGGGTTACATTGGCTACCCTCCACTCCATAGGAACTGATCCAGAGTCAATGGAATGTTGGAAAATGACTGTCAACGCATCCACTATTTCCAAGGCCACCTCCTTAAGTACTCTGGGATGCAGTCCATCAGGCCCTGGGGATTTATCGGCCTTCAATCCCATCAATTTCCCCAACACAATTTCCCGGCTAATAAGGATTTCCCTCAGTTCCTCCTCCTTACTAGACCCCCCGACCCCTTTTATAACCGGAAGGTTGTTCGTGTCCTCCTTCGTGAATACCGAACCAAAGTACTTGTTCAATTGGTCCGCCATTTCTTTGTTCCCCGTTATGACTTCCCCTGATTCTGACTGCAGGGGACCTACATTTGTCTTTACTAACCTTTTTCTCTTTACATATCTATAGAAACTTTTGCAATCCGTCTTAATGTTCCCTGCAAGCTTCTTCTCATACTCCATTTTCCCTGCCCTAATCAAACCCTTTGTCCTCCTCTGCTGAGTTCTAAATTTCTCCCAGTCCCCAGGTTCGCTGCTATTTCTGGCCAATTTGTATGCCACTTCCTTGGCTTTAATACTATCCCTGATTTCCCTTGATAGCCACGGTTGAGCCACCTTCCCTTTTTTATTTCTATGCCAGACAGGAATGTACAATTGTTGTAGTTCATCCATGCGGTCTCTAAATGTCTGCCATTGCCCATCCACAGTCAACCCCTTCAGTATCATTCGCCAATCCATCTCAGCCAATTCACGCCTCATACCTTCAAAGTTAGCCTTCTTTAAGTTCTGGACCATGGTCTCTGAATTAACTGTTTCATTCTCCATCCTAATGCAGAATTCCACCATATTATGGTCACTCTTCCCCAAGGGGCCTCGCACAACGAGATTGCTAATTAATCCTTTCTCATTACATAACACCCAGTCTAAGATGGCCTCCCCCCTAGTTGGTTCCTCGACATATTGGTCTAAAAAACCATCCCTTATGCACTCCAGAAAATCCTCCTCCACCGTATTGCTTCCAGTTTGGTTAGCCCAATCTATGTGCATATTAAAGTCACCCATTATAACTGCTGCACCTTTATTGCACGCACCCCTAATTTCCTGTTTGATGCCCTCCCCAACATCACTACTACTGTTTGGAGGTCTGTACACAACTCCCACTAACGTTTTTTGCCCTTTGGTGTTCTGCAGCTCTACCCATATAGATTCCACATCATCCAAGCTAATGTCCTTCCTCACTATTGCCTTAATCTCCTCCTTAACCAGCAATGCTACCCCACCTCCTTTTCCTTTTATTCTATCCTTCCTGAATGTTGAATACCCGTGGATGTTGAGTTCCCAGCCCTGCTCATCCTGGAGCCACGTCTCCGTAATCCCAATCACATCATATTTGTTAACATCTATTTGCACAGTTAATTCATCCACCTTATTGCGGATACTCCTTGCATTAAGACACAAAGCCTTTAGGCTTGTTTTTTTAACACCCTCTGTCCTTTTAGAATTTTGCTGTACAATGGCCCTTTTTGTTCTTTGCCTTGGGTTTCTCTGCCCTCCACTTTTCCTCATCTCCTTTCTGTCTTTTGTTTTTGCCTCCTTTTTGTTTCCCTCTATCTCCCTGCATTGGTTCCCATCCCCCTGCCATATTAGTTTAACTCCTCCCCAACAGCACTAGCAAACACTCCCCCGAGGACATTGGTTCCGATTCTGCCCAGGTGCAGACCGCCCGGATTGTACTGGTCCCACCTCCCCCAGAACCGGTTCCAATGCCCCAGGAATTTGAATCCCTCCCTGCTGCACCATTGCTCAAGCCACGTATTCATCTGAGCTATCCTGCGATTCCTACTCTGACTAGCACGTGGCACTGGTAGCAATCCCGAGATTACTACTTTTGAGGTCCTACTTTTTAATTTAGCTCCTAGCTCCTTAAATTCATTTCGTAGGAACTCATCCCTTTTTTTACCTATGTCATTGGTACCAACGTGCACCACGACAACTGGCTGTTCTCCCTCCCTTTTTAGAATGTCCTCCACCCGCTCCGAGACATCCTTGTCAAGATCAATGAGAAATATAAACAGCATGAAAATAATGCCTTTCGAAAAAGAGCCTTGCAAGGTAGAGGTGGTAATCATCTTCAGCTGATGAGTTGACAAAAACGACAGCAACAGGACTGAAACCTGCATTCTTCTGATAACATCAGGTTTCACGCCAAAGTCAGCGGCTTTATCCATTAAGTTACGTGACCCTGCAGTTCGCAGCAGAATAATGCTCAGATTGAGCGATTACAAACAGGAATTGTATATATTTCAGGTCCATATTTTGAACTGCAAACAATTGAGCCATTCACTGATTGAATTACGAGAAGTCTCAAAATAAAGGAGATAATCGAATTGTCCTTTAAATGCTGGAAACATTCCGCAGGTCCATTTGCTCTCGGCAGAACTACGATTTTGCAGAATTGTTTCAAATTATTGCAGTAACTGTGTGAGTTTCATGACTAAATGTGTAAGCTTCTCTAAAATAATAAAGCTCAGATACTCGCAACGCCCTCCCCGTCCCCAAAAAATAACAACTAAAGGCATCAACAGGGTTAGAACACGCGGCCTTGTAGTTATCAACGCCACACTTTAACAAATCAAGCTAACCCGCCTTGTTAACTTGCACTTTTATCGGCTATAAAAGAAGAAACGAGCATTTCTACAGCTCTTGTCATATCAGGACTTTCCAAAGCGTTACACAGCCAGTTAAATACTTTTAAAGTGTGGCCACTGGTCTAATATAGGAAATGTAAAAGCAGATTTACACTAGCAAGAACGCACGATGTCATAATGACGAGATGTTGGTTGAGTGATATATATTGGCCACAGGACACTGGAGTGAACTCTCCTGCTCTTCTTCGGAATAGTAGGCTTGGGGAATTTTTAGGTCCAGTTCGGAGGGCAGACCGGGCCTGGGTTTAAGATCTCATCCGAAAGACAGCAACTCCGACAGTGCAGTTTTCCCTCACTACTGCCACTCCGATAGTGAAAAATCGACTTGAACTCCTCCTCACCAACCTGTCTGTCGCAGATGCATTTGTCCATGGCAATCTTAGTAGGAGTGAACACAGTGCAGTACTTATGGATACAAAGTCCTGTCTTCACACGGAGGACACTCTGCAACGTGTATTCTGGCACTACCACCGTGCTAAATAGAATAGATTCAGAACAGATCCAGCAGCTGAAAACTGTGTATCCATGAGGTACTGTCGGACATCAGCACCAGGTGAATTTTATTCCTCACAATATGTAACATTATGGCTCAGCACATCCCTCACTCTCCCTGTATCTTTTAAAGGGGCTGATCCCACAGCCTTCCTTTTTCAAGAGAAAAAAGACTAGTCTGTTCATCCTTTCCTGATATAAATACGCCGTCTGTTCTGGTACCATCGTTCTAACTCTGCCCTGCAAACTCTGCAATGCCTTTATTTCCTTTTTATAATCTGGCGACCAGAACTGTTAGCAGTACCCTAAGTTTGGTTTAACCAAGGTTAAATACAAGCTGAGCATAACTTTGCTACTTTTCAATTCAATACATCAAGAAATAAATCCTCGTGCTAGGTTTGCTTTTTTATTGGGTTGATAACATGTGTTGTAACTTTTAGAGTTTTGTGTATTTATACTCCGAAATTCCTTTTTTCCTCTACACCCCCCAGACTGGCACCATCAAATTCTTCCGAATTCTTCCTACCAAACTGTGTTACCTCACATTTATATGGTATGAAATTAATTTGCCAATTCTATGCCCATTCTGGAAGCTTGTATATGTCCTCCTTTAGTTTGTTGCAATCCTCCTCAGAATTGTCCACCCTCCTGATTTGGTGTCATCTGCAACATTTTGAAATTGTTGTTTTTGATTTGCTGGTCTAAATCTTTAATAGAAATTATGAACAAGAGTTATTCCAGCACCGATCTTGTGGAACACCACTATGCAACATCTGCCACAATGAAAAGCTATTTCTTACCCCTACTCTCTGCTTTCTGTCTTGAAGCCAGTTATTTATCCATTCATCTAGTTGTCTCCTGACTCTGCATTCGCTGACCGAGCTTGAGGCATTCTTTTCTCCTGTCGAACAAACTAGAGTTCTAATATTTATGTTATAAATTCATGCATATGGGCAACGTTAGTGAGGGAAGCATCTGTTGTTCATCTCTAGTTGCCCTTGTGAAGATCGTGGTGAGCCACCACATGCAACTTAGTAACTCACTGGGCCATTTCCGAGTGCAGTTAAGTATAAACCACGTTGCTGTGGTTCTGGAGTCGCATATAGGCCTGCACCGTAAGGACAGCAGCTTTCCAACCCTAAAGCAGACTCGTAAACCATGTGGGAGTGTTACGAAAATGGTCACCATTACTGATACTTTTAAGTTTCGAGCTTTATATCATTGAATTTAAATTTCACTGCTTTCGTGTTCGGCGGTGAATTCCTCTCTCTGGATTACTCTAGCATTAACATAAACATCATGCTTTTATGATTGGCCCCCGTCTGTGTAATGTGTTTGATGAATCGTCCTGTTCCAGAAAAACAGGTTCGCGGACCTGAAATGCCTCGTACTCTTTCTATGCAACAGTTTCGAGGGGTATATGTGCTTCGAATCTTCTTGTATAACAGGCTGAAGGAGCTGGATGACTTCTGCCTCTCCTCTGGCTCAATCCCGAAAATTACGTTCCTTTTTCTGTCCCTGTATAACAGTCTCCAGGAGCTAAATGGCTTCCTCCTGTGCATTGCAAATAGCTTGGGGGGTTAATGGACGCCTGCTGCCGGTTTGTTGCAATCTCGATGGCCTGCTCCTGCTTCTGTGAAATCGATTCAGGGCGCTAAGAGAAATCAGAGGAAAAGTGGGTGGGTTTGGAGCCACTTTTGTAAGAAGAAGTGCTCGGGCAGCAGTTTCCCTCTCTGAATTGTTGATATGCTGCAAAATGCATTGTGCGGCCCAGTAAACAGGAAAGCCTGATGGAAAATCCGACGCTGGTGGGACTCGAACCCACAACCTTTATATACCTTATTAAACTACTGATTAGAAGTCCAATGCACTATCCATTGCACCACAGAGTCGCTATGAGCTAAACGAATACAAAAGTTAAATAGTGTTCATGCCGAAATTGTAGCTAAAAACAGAAAAATCTGAAAACACTGAAGTAGACCAGGAATAATCTGCGGAGAGAGAAACAATTTTCACGTTTCAGGTCGATGATATTTCGTCACAACTCGATCATTCTGTGTCTGTTTAAACGGGATGTGCCGTCAGTTCTGGATCATTCTGTGTCTATTTTAAAATGATGTGCTGTCAGAGACTCATAGAAATTTACAGCACGGACGGAGGCCATTTCAGCCCACCATGTGCGCCCCGTCTGAAAAGAGCTATCCTGGCGAATCCCACTTTCCACTTCTTGTTCCGTAGCACAGAAGATTACACCGCTTCAAGTGCACATCCATCTAATTTATAAATGTGGTGAGGGCTTCTGCCTCTCCCATCCTTTCAGGCAGTGAGTTCCAGACCTCGAACACCCTCTGTGTGAACACATTTCCCCTCAAATCCGCTCTACCCTCCTACCAATTACTTAAAATCTTTTCCCCCTGGTTGTTAACCACTTCAAAGAGAAATATATCCTATCAATGCACTCTATTGAGCCAACTCATAATTTTATTCACTTCAATAAGGTCCCCTCTCAGCCTCCTCTGTGCCAAAGGCAAAAACCACAGCCGATGCAATCTTTACTCAGAGCTAACTTATCCATTCCCGGTAACATCAACGAAAATTAACTCCCTACACTCACGAGTGCAATCAGATTGTTCCTGTAATGCGCTGACCAGAACAGCATGCAGTGCTCCAATTGTGCCCCAACTAGTGTTTTATAAAATTCAAGCTTAACTTCCCCGCTCTTGTATTCTATAGCTCAGCAAATAAAGGCAAGTATTCCGTGGTGCTTCTTAACCACATTATCTACATGCTCGGCTACCGACAGGGATCGGTGGAATTGCATTCGAAGGCCCCTTTGCTCCTCTGCACTACTCAGTGACCGACCATTTTATGTGAATTCCCTTGCCTTATTAGCGCTCCCCAAATTCAATACCTCACACTTTGCAGATTGAATTCCATTAGCCTCTTTTCAGCCCGCCTGAACAGTTCATTGATATCTTCCTGCAGTCTACAGCTTTCTTGATCATTATAAACCATAACTGTTTGACCAAGCTTTTCGTCCACTGCACTAATTTCCACTGATGCGGAACGCAGTCAAATTATTATCCCATAATACTCTTGTGAAGCGCCTTGGGACGTTTTACTACATTAAAGATGCTGTAGAAATACATTTTATTGTTGTTGTATCAAAGGTGTCTTACCTAATGTTATATAGTTTGCGCCGCAGAAAGGGACCATTTTCCACAACTGGATTTGCCAGAGTTAATGCTCCACACGAGCCCCCTTCTACCCGACTTCACCTCGTCCTCTCAGAGATTCATAGCTATTTATAGAACGGAAGGAGGTCATTTCAGCTCATCGTTTCCGCTCAGTCATCAAAGAGCTATCCAGTCGAATCACACGTTCCAGCTCTTGGTCCATAGCCCTGCAGATTATGGCGCTTCAAGAGCACATCGAACTATTTTGTAAATTGGTTGACGGCTTCTGCTTCTACCACCCTTTAAGGCATTGATGTTCAGACCATCAGCACCATCTGGGTGAAAGCATTTCACCTCATATCCCCTCCAGCCTCCCACCAATGACTTTAAATCAATGCCTCCTTTTTGTTGATATTTCTGATAAGGGAAATAAATCCGTCCTCTGCACTACATGGTCCACTCATGATTTTATACACTTCAGTAAGGTCCACTCTCAGGCTCCTCTGTTCCAAAGGAAACAACCCCAGCCTATCCAATCTTTCCTCACAGCTAAATTCTCCAGTCCAGGCAACATTCTCCAAAAACGCCTCTGTCCACTCACGGGTGCAATCAGATATTTCCTGCAATTCGGTGATCAGAACAGCACACAATACTCTAGTAGTGGCCTAACTAATGTTTTACACAGTTCAAGGAAAACGTCCCCGCTGTTGAACTCTGTGGCTCAGCTAATAAAGCAAGCATTCCGTGTTGTGCTTCTTAACCACCTTATCTACCTGGCCTGCTACCATCAGGGATCTGTGGACATGCCGTCCAAGGTCCCTTTGCTACTCTGCCCTTTTCAGTCACCTACCATTTAATGTTTAATCCCTTGCCTTATTAGCCCTCACAAAATGTATTATCTCACACTTCTCCGACTTGAATTCCATTAGCCATTGTCCTGCACACGTGGTCAATTCATTGATGTCTTCCAGCTGTCTACAGATTTCTTCCTCAATATCAACCATACTAGCTTTTGAAACCTGCGCTAATTTCTACTTATTCATGTCGGTGTCAACTTGTTATTGCATAATACTCCTGTGAAGCGCCTTGGGACATTTCACTACTTTAAAGGCGCTATGTCAGCATGTTGTTGTTGATGTTTAAAAGTGATGTTACTTAATGTTGTATAGATTCTGCAACATATAAAGAGAACATTTTCCCCAACAGGTTTTGCAGGCGGCACACGAGTGCCCTCCTGCCCTACTTCACTTCCTCCGATCAGCATATTCTTCTAATACTTTTTCATACATGTGCTGAGGTACACCCTCTTAAATGCATCTGTGATAGTCGCCGCAACTACTTCTCGTGGTAGCATCTTCCACATTCTACCCACTCTTTGTTAAAGAAGTTACTCTTGAATTGTCTACTGAATTTACCGGTGACTAGATTATATGTAAGATGACAATTTCTCAACTCGCATACAATAGCAAATATTTTGTCTATGTCGACCTGACCAAAACCATTCATAATGTTAAAGTCCGTATCTGCCTTGTCTTTTCCATTGAAAAGCTCACCAGTTTGTTCAATCTTTCCCGATAAGTAAATCCTTCCAGGTCTTGCCGAATTGCTCCCTTCTGTGCTGTGAGAATCTACAATACTTCGATTTAATTTTCACATCGACTGGGAGATACAGCAGTGCAAGCATGTGGTTCAATTCTTCTGATATTTCACACCGAACATTGGACTATTGAACAATTCCATTGTGCAGCAGCGATGGCCGAGTGGTTAAGGCATGGAACTCGAAATTTAAAGAGGTTTCCCCGCGCACATTCAAGCTCTGCTCGCAGCGATTGTGCAGCGACCCTATTTTTTTAATGTTTTCCCTGTGGATATCACTGGGCCAGAATCTGATCACCGTCACATGTACTGCCCTTCAATGACGCGAAGCAGTAGTTCGAATTGGAAAAACTGATACATTATCGGCATTAATTAGTGATTAGTTTGTAGGAAACAGTTTGCAAACATCAGTGAGGAATATTCATATAAAGTATCATGCAACAAATACATTTAAAAAAATGAGCCCTGCAATGTTTAGGTGGAGATCACAGTCAGCTGATTAGGGCGAATGTGATTTGGCTTCGTAAAGTTGAACGAGATTTAATACAACGACGACGATAATGACTCGAACCTGCGACCTTCTGATAACATCGGGATTTGCAGTGATATAAAACACCGTATCAATTACTCCAAACGCCCTCTGCGGTTCAAAGCAAACAAATGGTGCTAACGAGCGAACACACGGGAACTGCATTTATTTCAGTTGCTTACTTTTCACAACAAACCAAAATGCGGCAGTGAGCCATTCACGGATTGAAATACGAGAAGGCACATTTTTCCTGTGGTTATGGAATTGTTCATTAAATTATGGAATAACTCCGCTGGTCCATAAGCTCTCGGCAGAACTAAGGTTTTGTAGCATTGCTTCAAAGTGTTGCAGGTCCCGTGTGAGTTACGTTCCTCAATGTTTAAACTGCTCTGAAATAATAAAACTAATATACCAGCACCAAACCCCCAAAAATAAAATAAATATACAATAAGACGATGGAAACCATGACGTTATCATTATTACCACCACGCTCGAAGGCAACTGAGCTAATCAGCCTTGTTCGCATGGGGCTTTTTCAGATGCTGTAATAGAAACAAACCGAGCATTTCCACCGCGACTTCCACCTCAGGATTTCACAAAGCGCTTCAGAGCAAATGAACGACATTTAAGGAGTGGTCACTGTTGTAACGTAGGGAATGCATAAGCAGATTTGCGCCATCAAGAAAGCACAATGTGATAGAGACCAGATTATGGTTGAGGGATAAATATTGGTCCCAGGACACTGGGTGAACACACCTGCTCTTTTTCCTAATATTGGCCTTTGATGCTTTACGTCCAGCTCGGAGGGCAGACCGGGCCTCGGTTTAAAATCTCATTCTCAAGACAGCAACTCCGACAGTGCATAGCTCCCTTAGCTTTTTCTCTCCAACAGCGAACAGTCTACTCGACCTCCTCCACACCCATCTGTCTGTCGCAGATGCAGCTTTCCTTGACAGTTTTGATAGCAGTGAACTGAGGGATATCCTTATTCGTCAGGAAATTGTGTTTGGGAAATTGATGGGATTGAAGGCCGATAATTCCCCAGGGCCTGATGGACTGCATCCCAGAGTACTTAAGGAGGTGGCCTGGGAAACAGCGGATGCATTGACAGTCATTTTCCAACATTCCATAGATTTTGGATCAGTTCCTATGCAGTGGAGAGTAGCCAATGTAAACCAACTTTTAAAAAAAGGAGGGATAGAGAAAACAGGGAATTATAGACCGGTTAGCCTGACATCGGTAGTGGGTACAATGAGGGAATCAATTATTAAGGATTTCATAGCAGCGCATTTGGAAAGAGGTGGCGGGATAGGTCCAAGTCAGCATGGAATTGTGAAAGGGAAATCATACTTGACAAAGCTTCTGGAATTTTTTGAGGATATTTCCAGTCGAGTGAATAAGGGAGAACCAGTTGATGTGGTATATTTTGAATTTCAGAATGCTTCAGACAAGTTCCCACACAAGAGAGTAATGTGCAAAGTTAAAGCATATGGGATTGGGGGGTATTGTGCTGATGAGGATTGAGAACTGGTTGGCAGACAGGAAGCAAAGTGTTGGAGTAAATTATACTTGTCAGAATGGCAGTCAGTGATGAGTAGGGTACCGCAAGTTTGTGTGCTGTGGCCCCAGCTGTTAACATTGTACATAAATGATTTAGACAAGGGGATTAAATGTAGTATCTCCAAATTTGCGGATGATACTAAGTTGGGTGGCAGTGTGAGCTGAGAGGATGATGCTATGAGGCTGCAGAGTGATTTGGATAGGTTAGGTGAGAGGGCAAATACATGGCAGATGAAGTATAATGTGGATAAATGCGAGGTTATCCACTTTGATGATACAAACAGAGAGACAGACTATTGTCTGAATGGTGACAGATTATGAAAAGCGCAGGTCCAACGAGACCTGGGTGTCATGGTATATCTGACATTGAAGTTTGGCATTCAGGTACAGCAGGCGGTTAAGGAAGCAAATGTCATGTTGGCCTTCATAGCGAGGGGTTTAGAGTACAAGGGCAGGGAGGTGTTTCTACAGTTGTACAGGGCCTTGCTGAGGCCACACCTGGAGTATTGTGTACAGTTTCGGTCTCCGAAATGAAGAAGGACATTCTTGCTATTGAGTGAGTGCAGCGAATGTTCACCAGACTGATTCTCGGGATGATGGGACTGACATATCAAGAAATACTGCCTCACCTGTGCTTGTCTCCACTGGAGTTCAAAAGAATGAGAGGGAATCTCACAGAAACGTTTAAAATTCTGACGGGTTTAGACAGGTTAGATGCAGGAAGAATGTTCACAATGTTGGGGGAGTTCAGAACCAGGGCTCACAGTCTAAGGATAAGGGATACGCCATTTACGATCGAGAAGGCGAGAAACTACTTCAACCAGAGTGGTGAACCTGTGGAATTCTCTACCACAGGAAGTCGTTGAGGCCAATTCACTAAATATATTCACAAATGAGTTAGATGCAGTCCTTACTACTAGCGGGCTCAAGGAGGATGGTGAGAAAGCAAGAATGGGGTACTGAAGATGCATGCTCAGCCATGAATTCTTGGAATTGCGGTGCAGGCTCGAAAGGCCGAAATGCCACCTCCTGAACCTATTTTCTATGTTTCTATGTTTCTATGAACAATCCACAGTACTTGTGGATAACAAGGCCTTTCTTCATACGGAGGACACGCTGCATCGTTTTGTCTGGCATTACCACTGTCCTAAATGGGATCGATTCTGAACAGATCTAGCAGCTCAAAACTGGTCATCCATGAGGTGTTGTCGGACATTAGCAGCAGCAGGTATATTCCACACAATCTGCATTCTTACGGCCCAATATATCCCTCACACCACATTCAACTTCTGAAAAGAGGACCGACACTTGTTCGATGAGAATGCTCGAAGAGAATGCCAGCAGCAGCACCAGATTTCTTAATGTGAGGTGCAAACCTCCTGACATTCGAACACAGGACGACATGCACTAAAATTAGCGGGAACAAAATGTTATAGACACGGCTAAGCGAGCCAACAACCGACGGATCAGATCAAAGCTCTGCAATCTTGCCAAATATAGTCATTCATTTTTTAAGTTAATTTAATTAATTCCTCGGATTTTGGCATCGCTGGCAAGGCCAGCATGTATTGCCCATCTCTAATTTTCTTGAGAAATTGGTGGTAAGCCGCCTTCTTGAGCCACTACTGTCCATGTGTTGAAGGTATTGTGAAGGATTGAGTGCAGGATTTGACCCACTGATGATGAAGCAACAGTGATATATTTTCAAGTCCGGATGGTGTGGAACTAGGAGGGGAACTTGGAGGCGATGCTGCTCCCGAATTCCTGCTGTCCTTGCCGTTCAAGCTGGATAAGTTTGCGGCATTGGGAGATGCTGTTGAAGAAGCCTTGGCAAGTCGCTGCGGTGCAACTTCTAAATGGTGCACACTGCAGTCACTATGCCCCACTGGTGGAGGCAGTGAATGTTTTCGGTGGTGGATCGGATGCGAATCAAGCGGGTTGCTTTGTCTTGGAAGCTGTCGACCATCTTCAGTGTCGTTGGAGCTGCACACATCCATGTCAGTAAATATATTCCAAAACACTTCAGATTTGTGCCTTATGGATGTTGGAAAGTGTTTCGGGAGTAGGAGGTGAGAAACTCTCAGCAGAATATCCACCCTCTGCCCCGATCCTATATCGGATTACATGGTGTTACATAGGATTACATAACATACAGAATCATAGAATATTATAAATTGACAGCACAGACGGAGAACATTTCGGCCCATCGTGTTTGCAACTGCCAACCAAGAGCTATCTCGCTTAATCGCAATTTACAGCACTTGGGACATAGTCCTGTAGGTTACAGCACTTTAATTGCACATCCATGTATTGTTTAAATGTGGTGAGGACTTTTCCCACATCACCCTCTCTAGCAGTGAGTTCCAGGCCCCCACGCCACTCCGGATGGATAAATTACGCCTCATAACTCGTGGAATCCTCTTTAATTACATTAAATCAATGGCCCCTAGTTTGTGTCCTGTCTGCCATGGAAACAGGTGTTCCTTGCTACTTTATTCAGGCTTCTCATCATTTTCTACACCTCAATAAGGTCTCACTTCAGCATGCTCTATTCCAAAGAAAGCACAAGCAGCATCTGCACTCTTTACTTCGCTAAATGCCTGCAGTCCAGGCAACATTCTTGAAAAGCTCCACTGCACCCTTTCCAATGCTAGCACATCTTTCCAGAAACGTGCTGACAAGAACTACAAGCAGATATCAGTACTACGGCCTAAGCTGTGTTTTTTTATAATTAAAGTATAATGTTCTTGCTCATGTATTCCATGCCTCGATTAATAAAGACAAGTATTCCTCATGCCTTCCGAACCACCTGATGTACCAGGCCTCTTCAATGATATGTGGACCTGCACTCCAACGTCCCTCTGTTCATCTACACGTCTCAGTGGTGTACCATTTAATGGTTATACCCTTGCCTGGTCGGACCACCCCAAATGCATTACCTCACACTTTTGCGGATTGAGTTCCATTTGCTATTGTTCTGTCCACCTTTCCAGTTGTCGTGGGATTTTTTGGCTATGCCTGCTATGAACCTAATTTGGACTCCAACATCCGCTGAACCAGAATCATGAAGATAGGTGAAGCATGACAAGGGACGGATGGAGGGGGCACACAGCTGCACCTTTGTTCTTACTGATATCTGCTTGTTCTTTTGCTGATAAAGGGGAACTGAATGTTTAAACAACGACCTCGGGGTCTCACGTACCTTATTGCGGAATATGTCTATTTTTGTGTTGTAACCTTGATGAAACAGGCAGTTGTAGTTTGCGATCTTAAATGTGGGGCACTCTTTGCCAGTCGGGGAGTTTCTGGGGTTATGGGTTGCGGAACCTGTGAATAGATCTCAGACGTGGCCACGTCTACAAATTCATATATTAAAATTGCAGATTTTCCCACTTAAAGCAGACGGGTGTCTCGAGTCTTCTTCTTTGAGATAGATTTGTACTCCAACATTTTTAGCATCGTCGGCAGGATTTTATGGCACGGGTGGGACCCGGCGGAGGGGTCACAACATGAGTGAGTGACTTTAAATACCACGCACAAATTCGGTGACCTGGAAGTCGATGGTCAGATCGGGCACAGATCTGAATCAAGTGAGGTCTGTGGAGCGGGTAAGACACAATTTTAATAATCGGTACTTTACAGTAATACACATTAAAGTAGGAATTATAAGTTATTGACAATGGTGTTGCCCCAAAGGTCCGGTTAGTAATTGCAAGGAAGCAGTTAGAAGAACCGGGAGATCTTGGGTAGGATTAAAGTCGTGCGAAGGGGCCAGGCGGAATTAGACGATGGTGAGGGAAGGCACCGGTACTAAATACTAGACAGGCGTTCGGAAGGGCTTAATCGACAAGATGCTTAAGGACGGATGGGGTCACGAGAAGCTACCCACTCGCACAATCCGACAACTATTGACTGTCGGAACACCCTCGGGGGGCTAAGCCAACAAGGAAACTTCTGTGGGACTATATTGGTTGATGATAACGAGGTGGGGGTGGGGGTGTGGGGGGAAGGGTTGTGATGGGAATAATCGAAAGTTCACTTCTGTGGAGACAGAAGTACAGACAGTCTCTGTAAATAATGTTAAAATAAAGTGGCATACAGAGCGCTTTAATGGAAAATGGTCCGTTGAGGGGGAAAGAGAACGGTTAAAATGGACTGATGATAAGCTAGAATTAAAAGTATGTTTGAGCTCGCACTGGTAAATCGTACAATTATACGCTGGAAATGCGGAGAACGAAGTAAAGATATTGTGTACCGACAAGGTAGGAAGTTCAGTCGATACAAAACGTAGAGAGTCAAGCGATAGAATGCATTTACCCCAGAATATCCATAACTGCAGTGGGGGAGGGCCCTGGAGAATAGACCCGTGCGACCCACTCCCTAACTATTGCCCCACCAAAAGGAAAGGGACCGCAAACAGTCTGGTATGGAGATCGGAGGGAACAATGCTGTATGAGAATGTATACCCTGAAGTTCTGTCTGTAATAGTAAATATAACCAATTTAGGACTGCCAGAAAAGTGTGACCCGAAAGTAAGGGCACGATAAACCCGTTTGCTGCAGGAGATATTGGAAGACTATCGGGATGGCTCAGGGGCATCCAGGTTTCTCGTCCCTTTCAAGACAAGCTATAAACGGAGGCATAAACGGGATTTGGTCAATGATATCCTGACAGGAGTAAACACGGGAACATCATTTGTTAACGCCCAAGGTATGCAATGTCTAGAGGAACAAACAGAGCGGGTCAAAGTCACAGTCAGGTTTCTGCAACAGAAAGGGATAGGAAACACCGAGGACCTTGCTAGCGAAAGAGATGGGACAGCGGGGAGCTTAGTTAAACGGATTATAGTCCTGGAGGACCATTCTGCCACAATTAATCATCGGATTAGAAACATAGAGAAACATAGAAAATAGGTGCAGGAATAGGCCATTCGGCCCTACTAGCCTGCACCGCCTTTCAATGAGTTCATGGCTGAACATGCAACTTCAGTACCCCATTCCTGCTTTCTCACCATACCCCTTGATTCCACTAGTAGTAAAGACTTCATCTAACTCCTTTTTGAATATATTTAGTGAATTGGCCTCAACAACTTTCTGTCGTAGAGAATTCCACAGGTTCACCACTCTCTGGGTGAAGAAATTCCTCCTCATCTCGGTCCTAAATGGCTTCCCCCTTATCCTCAGACTGTGTCCCCTGGTTCAAGACTTCCCCAACATTGGGAACATTCTTCCTGCATCTAACTGTCTAACCCCGTCAGAATTTTAAACGTTTCTAAGAGGTCCCCTCTCATTCTTCTGAACTCCAGTGAATACAAGCCAAGTTGATCCAGTCTTTCTTGATAGGTCAGTTCCGCCATCCCGGGAATCAGTCTGGTGAACCTTCGCTGCACTCCCTCAATAGCCAGAATGTCCTTCCTCAGGTTAGGAGACCAAAACTGCACACAATACTCCAGGTGTGGCCTCACCAAGGCCCTGTACAATTGTAGCAACAACTCCCTGCCGTTGTACTCATATCCCCTCGCTATGAAGGCCAACATGCCATTTACTTTCTTAACCGCCTGCTATACCTGCATGCCAACCTTCAATGACTGATGTACCATGACACCCAGGTCTCTTTGCACCTCCCCTTTTCCTAATCTGTCACCATTCAGATAATAGTCTGTCTCTCTGTTTTTAACACCAAAGTGAATAACCTCACATTTATCCACATTATACTTCATCTGCCATGCATTTGCCCACTCACCTAACCTATCCAAGTCGCTCTGCAGCCTCATAGAATCCTCCTTGCGGCTCACACTGCCACCCAACTTAGTGTCGTCCGCAAATTTGGAGATACTACATTTAATCCCCTCGTCTAAATCATTAATGTACAGTGTAAACAGCTGGGGCCCCAGCACAGAACCTTGCGGTACCCCACTAGTCACTTCCTGCCATTCTGAAAAGTCCCCATTTACTCCTACTCTTTGCTTCCTGTCGGACAACCAGTTCTCAATCCATGTCAGCACACTACCCCCAATCCCATGTGCTTTAACTTTGCACATTAATCTCTTGCGTGGGACCTTGTCGAAAGCCTTCTGAAAGTCCAAATATACCACATCAACTAGTTCTCCCTTGTCCACTCTACTGGAAACATCCTCAAAAAATTCCGGAAGATTTGTCAAGCGTGATTTCCCTTTCACAAATCCATGCTGACTTGGACCTATCATATTACCTCTTTCCAAATGCACTGCGATGACATCCTTAATAATTGATTCCATCATTTTACCCACTACCGATGTCAGGCTGACCGGTCTGTAATTCCCTGTTTTCTCCCTCCCTCATTTTTTAAAAAGTGGGGTTACTTTGGCTACCCTCCACTCCATAGGAACTGATCCAGAATCAATGGAATGTTGGAAAATGACTGTCAATGCATCCACTATTTCCAAGGCCACCTCCTTAAGTACTCTGGGATGCAGTCCATCAAGCCCTGGGGATTTATCGGCCTTCAATCCCATCAATTTCCCCAACACAATTTCCCGACTAATAAGGATTTCCCTCATTTCCTCCTCCTTACTAGACCCTCCGACCCCTTTTATATCCGGAAGGTTGTTTGTGTCCTCCTCAGTGAATAAACTAGAATTTAAAAAGAAAAGGATGAGTTTCAGCCAGACATCTGCCACACTTACGGTGGATGGATGATTGGGCAGGTCGGAAAACACCTAGAACAAATACACTGGTGCAAAGACCCGGAGTGGATTAATAGCAACCATCTGTTCCGCCAAGCTGAGCATCTGGTGCAACTGGACGTATGGACGATGAAAGGAATGACAAGAGTCTTTCCATCGACAGGCAGATGCAACGATTCCCATGCTGCCCTGTTGGGGATGGTCCTAATGCTTCCAGTAATGGCAAAGGGGGAGTATGGACATTATCCCCAATTTGATGTGGAGAAACTGGGTCTAATCCGGGTTGAGAACTAGATGCGGTATTACCGATGGATCAATATGCGATCAAACGGAACGGAACCACGAGTGTGATCTGATTATCAAGTTGCCGCAGGATAGGAAGCCTAACGATATGTCCACATCCAGTGGACTGGGGGAGTAACGACAAGTGCGGATTTAATCGGACGAAGGGATATGTCTTAGAAATAAGCCCATCAGTGTTATAACTAACTCGCTCAGCCTCCCGTGGAAAAGGTGAATACTGTGTGGTAACCAACCAACTAACTGATGACTATGACATTTATAACTGTAACATCCCGAACCCCAGCTTCTGCTTCATCGCGACTCGACCAGTAACGATTGGACGAGCGCGAATGAAATATTTCCATGCTCGAGAAACTATTACACTGAAGTTGACTGATGAAATTAAGCAAGCTTTATACCAATACGACAGTAAGCTGGCTGCCCAATATTTCACCTGCCTGCGGGCCTGATGTCAAAGACCTCACTCTGGCAAGCATAAAACGATACCACATTATTGAAAAGGAGCTACGTGTATTGGAACAAAGATATTGCAAAAGGCCTTCAATATACGCCTTGGTATGAGAAGGCATGGAACTGGGGACTGAATGTTAATATACACCCTTGGACCTGAATAATCTCACACATATTAGTGGCTGTAGAATTGGTTTTCTCATTGAGATACTTGTTTCTGTGTTGGACTTCTTATAAACTCCGCAGGGCAAAGAAGCGAACGCTGACTACTGTATTGGAGTTAAAGACATTATTGATTACATGAATCTAATTCAGAAACGTCTGGATCTCAGTTCTCCCCTACCTAGCGGCTGATCACGACAGCAGTTGCGGGGAAAATGAGAAGCGGAGTATCAAAGGTGATCAATTGGGCTAGCCAAGGATCAAAAGGAGGGATATTGTAGGGGGATTTTTTTGGTAATTCCTGCTATGAAACTAATTTGGAATCCAATATCCGCTGACCCTCCGTCATTAAGATAGGGGAAGCAAGAAAAGGGACGAATGGAGAGGGCACACAGCTGCTCGTTTGTTCTTACTGATATCTGCTTGTTTTTCTGCGGATAAAGGGTAACTGAATGTTGAAACAATGACCTCATGGTCTCATATAAGCTGTTGCGGAATGTGTCTATTCTTCCGTTGTAACCTTGATAACACACGCCGTTTTAGTTTGCGAACTTATATATGGGGCACTCTGGGCCAGTCGCGGTGTTTCTGGCGTGATGGCTTGCGGTACCTGAGCAAAGATCTCGGGTGTCACCACGCCTACAAATACGTATATTAAACTTGTATGTTTTCCCAAATAAAGCAGACGGGTGACTCGAGTCTTGTTCTTTGAAATAGTTTTTTTCCCAACACCAGTACATTGATATCTTCCAGCTATCGGCAGCTTTCTTCTTCAATATCAATGGCAATGCAACCGGCCCTTCCGCCTCAACAGGCCATGCTGTCATGCATGATCCAATTCAGCCACCTCTCATCTTTCCTCATCTAAATATATCAGCATAACCGTCTATTGCCTTATCCCTCATATACGTGTCGAGGCTTCCCTTAAATGCATTTATGCTATTTGCTCCAACCACTCCCTGTTGTAGCGAGCTCCACGTCCCCACCAATATTTTGGTAAGAAAGTTTCGTATGAATTCCCTGCTGGATTTCTGGTTGACTGTCTTACATTCATCGCGTCTACTTATGCTGCTCCCCACAAGTGGAAACATTCTCTCTGTATCTGTTCTATCGAAAACTTTCATAATTTTAATGTCCTCAATTCGGTCACCGTTTAACCTTCTTTTTTCAAAGGAACGGATAACCAGAATAACTTCCATGATTCTCAAAGGTGTACCTCTAGAAATAAAGCCACGCACGTGATTTGCTTTTCTTGACGTTGTTAATCTGTATGACAACTTTTCCTGATTTGAATAATTGTACTCCGTGTTCGCTTTGTTTGTCTACCCCACACAAGGTCGCATCCTCAAAATAATAAGAGATCTCCCTCTTCTTCCTACAAAATCTAACACCTCATACTTATCTGCGTTGAACTTCGTCTTCCAATTGTATCCCAAATCTGTAAATTTAGTAATGTCCTCCTGCAATTTCTTGCATTCGTCGTCTGTATTCACTAACCTAACCACCGCCTCCGCCACACAACGTTTAGCCATGCACAAAGTTAGAAATTGTAAATTCAGGTGAGTTTATGAAGGGAATTAAAGAAATGGCAGACCAATTGAACCAATTCTTCGGTTCTGTCTTCACGAAGGAAGATACAAATAACATTACGAAAGTACTAGGGGACAGTGGGTCTAGCGAGAAGGAGGAACTGAAGGAGATCCTTATTCAGCGGGAAATTGTGTTGGCAAATTGATGGCATTGAAGTCTGATAATTCAGCGAGGCCTGATAGTCTGCATCCCAGAGTACACAAGGAAGTGGCCCTAGAAATAGTGGATGCATTGGTGATCATGTTCCAACAGCCTCTCGACTCTGGATCAGTTCCTGTGGACTGGAGGGTCGAAAATGTAACACCACTTTTTAAAAACGCAGGGAGAGAGAAAACGGCGAATGAGAGATCGGTTAGCCTGACATCAGTAGTAGGCAAAATGTTGGAATCAATCATTAAGGATGAACTAGCAGCGCATTAGGAAAGCAGTGACAGGATCGGACCAAGTCAGTATGGATTTCTTAAAAACAAATCGTTCTTGACGAAACTTCCTGAATTTTTTGAGGATGTAGCAAGCAGAATGGACAAGGGAGGAACAGTAGATGTGGTGCATTTGGACTTTAAAAAGGCTTTTGACAAGGTACCGTACAAGAGATTGGTGTGCAACATCAAAGCACATGGTATTGGGGGTAAGATACTGACGTGGATAATGAACTGGTTTGCAGACATGAAGCAGAGAGTCGTGATAAACGGGTCCTTTTCAGAATGGCAGACAGTGACTAGTGGAGTGCCACAGTGCTCATTGCCAGAACCCCAGCTCTTTACAATGTACTTTAACGATTTAGATGAAGGAATAAAGTGTAATATCTCCATTGTACTGATGACCCTAAACTGAGTGGCGGTGTGAGTTGTGAGGAGGACGCTAATAGGCTGCAGGGTGACTTGGGCAGGTTAGGTGAGTGGACAAATACATGGGAGATGCAGTATAATGTGTATAAATGTGAGGTTATCCATTTTGGGTGCAAAAACACGAAGGCAGAATAATATCTGAATGGCGGCAAATTAGCAGTAGGGGATGTGCAACGAGACCTGGGTGTCATGGTTCATCAGTCACTGAAAGTGGGCATACAGGTACAGTAGGCGATAAAGAAGGCAAGTGGTATGTTGGCCTTCATAGCTAGTGGATTTGAATATAGAACCAGGAAGGTCAGAATGCAGCTGTACAGGGCCTTCGTGAGGCCTCACCTGGAATATTGTGTTCAGTTTTGTTCTACTAGTCTGAGGAAGGACGTTTTGCTCTTGAGGAAGTGGAGCGAAGGTTGTCCAGACTTATTCCAGAGTTGGCTGGGCTTTCATATGAGGAGAGACTGGATCAACAGGAACTTTATTCACTAGAGTTTGGAAGGATGAGAGGGGATCTCATCGAAACTGACATGATTCTGACGGGACTGGTCAGGATAGATGCGGGAAGAATGTTCCCGATGTTGGAGAAGTCCAGAACCAGGGGACATAGTTTTAGGATAATGGTTGGCCATTTAGGACTGAGATGAGGAGAAACTTATTCAATCAGCGAGTTGTTAACCTGTGGAATGCTCTGCTGCAGAGAGTTGTTGATGCCAGTTCACTGCATATATTCAATAGGGAGTTAGATATGGCCCTTTCTGTTAAAGGGATCAAGGGGCATGGAGAGAAAGAAGGAAACGGGTACTGAAGGAATGATCCGCCATGATCTTATTGAATGGCAGTGCAGGCTCGAAGGTTCGAATGCACTATTCCTGCACCTATTTTCTATGTTTCTATGTTTCTAGGTATCTAAATCATTAATGTAAATTATGAACTACAGTAGTCCCAGCACTGATTCCAGTAAAATACCACCATTCACCTTCTGCCAATGTGATTAGTTTTATTTGGCTTGCCTGTTCCAGATAAGTTCGTGATGAATGTTGGCCAGCAGGATGTTGTAGGTGGGGAATTATGTGGTGGTTAGACGTTGAATGTCAAGTGCTTTGACTATCGCTTGCCGGAGATAGTCATTGCCTGGCACTTATGTGATGCGAGTTTAATAATCTGCTGGATGTGGATATTTGTGGCATACAATAACATATGCAGAGTAGTTGCTGATAGGATAGTGAATGATTGATAAATGCAGTCTGTATGTAGAGAGATTCGTGAAGGTAAATTTTAACAGCCAGCAGAGAATGTTAAAGAGAGGGAAGATAGATTATTAAAGTAAACTAGCACGACACGTAACAATTGTAAAAACAGATAGTAAGAGGTTCTACAGGTACGTTGAATGGAAGTGTTGCGAACTAAATGTTTGTCCCCTGGAGGATGAGACTGAGGCATTAATAATGTAGAACCTGGAAATGGCAAAGTCGGTGAAAACATATTTTGTATCGGTCAAAGGCCGAAGTTCGAAGATAGAAGGCTCTAAATTCATCCTAATAGTGGAAAAACAAGGGGTGATAATGAGAGAGGAACGTGATGCATTATAGGACTAAAGACGGTCCAGTTCACTGGACCTGACTGCTTAAATCCTTGGGCCTTGAGAGAAGTTGCTTTATTGATAGTGAATGCATTGTTTGTTATTTTCGAAAATGACCGGGATTCTAGAGCGCTCCCAGCGGCTTGGACAACAGCAAATGTAATACCACTATTTATAAAAATGAGGCAGGTAAAAAGCAGGAAACTATCGACCAGTTCACCTAAAATCATTCGTTGCGAAAACGCTAGAGTCCATTATTAAGGAAGGAGTAGCGGGACATTTCGAAAAACATGATTCAATCAAGCAGAATCAGCATAGATTTATGAAAATGAATTGATGATTGACAAATTTGCTGGAGTACTTTGAGGATGTAACGAGCAGCTGGATTAGGGGGAAGAAGTAGATGTGATGTATTTGGACCTCTAGATGGCTTTCGATAAGTGTCACGTAGGTTATTACTGCAAAAAGTACAACCTCACGGGGTTGGTCTTAAAATATCGGCTAACTATCAGAAAACCGAGAGTCTGGAGAAATGGATCATTTCCTGGTTAACAAACAGTGACGAGTGGGTTGCGGCAGGGGTCAACTATGTACAGTCGAGATTAATGTCTTGGATGAAGGGACTGGGTGTAATGTAGTCAAATTTGCTGATGATACAAAGATGAGTGGGAAAGCAAATTTTGACGAGGATGCAAAGCATCTGCAACGGGATAAAGATAGGTTAATTGCGTGGGGGAAAAAAATGGGCAGATGGATTATAACGTGTTAAAATGTGAGGTTATCCACTTTGGCAGAAATAATAGAGAAGCAATTTTTATTTTAAATGGAGAAACATTGCAAAGTGCTGCAATTCAATGAGACCGAGGGGTGGTTGTGCATGAAATACAAAAGGTTAGTATGCATTGGCAGCAAGTAATAAGGAAGGCCAATTTAATGCTGGCCATTTTTAAAAGGTGGATAGAGTATAAAAGCAGAGAACTTCAGCTGCATCTGTACAGGGTATTGGTGAGAACACACCTGGAGTATTGTTGCAGTTTTGGCCTCCATATTTAAGGAAGGATTTACTTGCAGTGGAAACTGCTCACAGAAGGTTCACTTGGTTGATACCACAGTTGAGGTGGTTGAACGTTGAAGAAAGATTGGGTAGATTGAGCCGATACACACTGGAGTTCAGAAGAATGAGTGGTGATCTTATTGAAACTTATGACAATAAGCGGGCTCGAAAAAGGGGAAAGCAGAGAAGATGTGTCCACTCATTGGTGAAACTAAAGCTAGAGAAATCGTCTTAGAATAAGGGGTCGCACATTTTAAACTGAGATGAGGGGAATTTTTTTCTCTCAGAGCGTAGTAAATTTATACAATTCTTTTGCCCCAGGGAGCAGAAGAGGCAGGGTCATTGAATAGGTGTAAAGCCGAGATAGACAGTTTTTTGAGAGTTAAACGAGTAAAGGGTTATCGGGTGCGCGAAGGGATGTGGAGTTGAGGCAAAGATCAGATCAGCCATGATCTTATTGATAGGTGGAGCAGGCTTGAGGGGCCAAAAGACCTACTCGTGCTCCAATTTCTTATGTTCTTATGATGTAATTGATGGATAGTGCAGGATTTGAAGACGCCTGGATAATATCAGCTTTTAACATAAAAGTATGTTGAATTTAGCGATTCACAAAAAGACTGGTTAGTTCAATTGATTAGAACGTGGTACTAATGCCACAGTCGTGGGTTTGAACCTCTTGCGAACAATTGACATTTCTTTGTGGGGCGTTTTGTATTTTCTTTTTGTTGTTTTTCATCAGATTTAAACGTTTGGAAGGAAACTCACGGAAATCATATAAATACTTCGAAATAATGCTGCAAAATGTTACTTCTGCCGAGAGCACATAAACCTGACAACTTAGCACTGTGTTTTTCTGCCCACAGCTATTACTTGACCTGCCGAGTTTTTTCCAGCATTTATTGAACAATTCCATATGCAGCATCTGCTCCACTATGCATTTTATTTTGGAGCCGTGTCCCAGTTTGTATTATGAAAGAAATTGTTCCAAAATAAGTTGAAGTTTGGAAATTGAAAATAAGTATAATCCGAGGTTGGTGCTTCAGTGTTAGAATGCTCGCCGACTCTTAAATCTGCGCAGTGCGCTCACTCGTGCAATAACATATTTCCTGTAATGTGTTGACCAGAACTGCATGCAGACTTTAGCTGTATTCCAACACGGGATTTTTTAAGCATTTCAAGCATAACCCGCCCTGTTCTTGTATTCCATGCCTCTCCTGTTAAACGTACGTATCCCGTATGCATTCTTAACCATGTGTCCTTCTACCTTCATGGGTCTGAGTACATGCTTTCCAAGGACCCTATTTTCCTCTATGTCTCGCAGTGCCCTACCACTGATTGTTTATACACTTGCCTTTTTGCCCTGCCCAAATATATTACCTCATACTGCTCCAGATTGAATTAAATTTTCCACTGGTCTGCCCATCTGTTCAGTGCATTTATATATTTCTGCTGTGGTCGGTCCTCCTCCTCATTATCTAATACAGGGCCGGTTTTAGCATAATCTTAAAAATTCTTAATCATACATCCTGCATTCAAGTCTAATCATTGCTATGTACCGCAAAAAACAAGAGGCCGAGAACTGAGCCCTGGGGAACCTCACTGGAAACACTATTCCAACCACACCTGTGCATGATGGCATATTCCAAATGTAAGGAATGGGTGAATAATGTGGAGGAGCTGAAAGCACAGACAGACACCTTGAAATATGATGACACATTAACGATTACAGAAACATGGCATAAAGAGGGTCAGGGTAGGCATCTCTAGATTCCTGGTTACAAGGTTTTCAAACAAGATAAGGATGGGCATAAAAATGAAAGGGTGACAATTTTTGTAAGATAAACAATTACAGCTGTGAGAAGGGTTCATAAGTTAGAAGGATTTTCAAAAGAAGCTAAATGGGTTCAATATAAGTACAAAAAGGGGCAAACGCATTACAGGGATTGAACTAAAGGCCCCCAAACAATCCGATGGAGTTAGAAGAAGCAATCTTTTGGAAAATATCTGAAAAATGCACATATATTAGGTAGCAATAGTGGGCGATATCAATTACTTCAATATTAACTGTGATATAAGTTATGAAAATGTATTGACGCCACAGAATAGCTCAATTGCTTTCAGGATAACTTTTTGTTAGCCAATTAATAGCAAGCCAAAAAAGCGAAGTTGCGGCTTTGTACTTAGTTTTACGTAATTAAGCTGGGCAGATGGAAATCATATCAGTGGGAGAGTCACTGCAGTGCACCCTCGAAGCTGATAACTTCGTGGATAGCACGTTTCTTGATGTGGTCACCTCGCAGCTTTAACGTGTGCAGGGTGAGAATGTATGTGCGGCCGCCAGACTGAAGAGGAGGAACAGCCAGGTAGTTCAGGATTCAACTGAGTTCTTCTCACTCTCCACCCAGCTTTCTGTTCTGAGTACTGGTGTGGGGGTGAGTGGGTGGATCGTTCTTCGTGGAATGCTGCCAGAGCCAAGTCCATGGCACCACTGCCGGCTCAGCTGCCCAGGAGGTAGGAAGACTAGTGGGAGCAATATTGTTAAAAGATTCAATAGTTAGCCATGCAGACACGCCGCAGACATCACTCCAGAATGATATGTTGCCTCTATGGTGCCAGGGTCAAGGATATAACTGAGCGGTTGCAGGGGATTCTGGACGGACAGGGTGAACAGCCAGAGGAATTGATATATTATGATACCAATGTCACAGGTCGCAAGTGGGATGATACACTGCATGTTGATTTGGGGGAGCTAGGAGAGGGAATAAAAAGCATGAGGTACATCATTCTTTTGTCGTGGTGGAGGATAAGTGAGTGATCATGGCGAAGATGCTGCGAATGTTTGTGTTGGAGAAGCGGCCACATATTTTGGTGGAGGAGCACTGACAGATCATGGTGGATGTGCAGCGAATGCTTTTGTTGCAGAGGAACGGCAAGAGATCGTGGTGGAGAAAAGGTCAGAGATCGCGGTGGAAATGGAGCGAATGGTTGTGGCGGAGGAGTGGTGAGAGTTCGTGGCAGAGGTCCGACAAATGAAGGTACGGGGCACAGAATTTGCGACGGCCCAGGGGCAGCACGGGCTGGCCCACACTGCGAAATGTGTGTGCACTAGGTCCATGCAGCAGAGCAGTTCTCCAGTGATCCAGCTTAATCTATGCCACGAGGTAAACGCCTAGCTCTGTCAAGTCCCTATGGTGGCGTATGTGCAAAGGTCAGCACACGTAAAAAACATTCACTTGCAGGCATCTTCCACACCTTCAATTTGTGTTCCGGACTGAATTATCGGGTCCTTCATTGAAACAACTGTCAACTCATGCTGAAACAAGTCATCCTTGTTCGAAAGATCGTCTAAGTTTATGATAAAAAGCAGCACTACAAAGTTAGTAATTTCGGCTTACGCCCGGTGCCACGTGCCAGCGAGGAGGAAGATATTAGAGCATTTACTGTAACATGACTGAAAGAAGGGCAGGTACGATAGGTCAACAATCCTGGTTACATGTTTGTCAGGCAGGTGAGAGGGGGGATAAAACCGAGGGGAGGGGGGAGTTCGCAGTATTGATTAAGTAAACAATTGCAGCTGTAAGGTGAGATAATGTGTTAGAAGGGTCTTCAATTCAGGCTATATGAGATAAATTGAAGAATATAAAATGGGCTGGGAGTGTAGTAGCGATGCCCAGAGGAAGATCGACGAGCAAATATATAGGCTAATGTCTGAGAAGTGGAACAATTTTAGGGCAATAATAGTAGGTGATTTCAACTACGCTAAAATTAACTAGGATAGAATTGGTGTGAAAGGTATAGCGGGTGCAGAATTCCTGAAAGTTATTCAGGAGATCATTTGTAGCCAATATGTAGCAAGTACAACATGATAGGGGGCGGTTCTGGGCTCAGATTGAGCGAATAATGCTGAGCAGGTCGAAAGTGCATTAATCGGGAGCATATTGGTGCTTGTGATCATAACTCAGTTAGATTTAGTGTAGTTATGAAATTGACAAAGTTACACCAGGAATATAAAATCTCAAGTAGGGAAAAGTCAATTTTGGCAAACAGAGATCGGATTTCGCCAAAGTGGACTGGAAATAGCTACTTGAAGGCAAAAACTGTGTTAGAGCATTGGGGGGCATTCAATGAGCAGATCCTCAGGGTTCAGCACAAATCTGCTCCTTAAAAAAAAAGGGTGAGACTAACAAATCTAAAGCCCCTTGATGTCAAGGTGCTTGCAGCGCAGAATAAAAAAATAGGGATATATATGCCAAAGCTTGGACTCAATAGTTCAGAAACTCTAGAGGAGTAAAGAAAGTGCAAAGTTGAAATTTAAAACGAAATTCGGAAAGCAAAGAGAGAGACTGAAAATATATTGCCAAGTAAATCAAGGAAACTGCAAAGATTGACATATACATTCAGAGGAAAGGATACCAAAAGAAAGAGTAGGTATCATTAGCGACGATAAAGGTAATCTGTGTGTGGAGGCAGAATATGTGTGTATGCTTTTAATGAATTCTTTGCAACTGTGTTCTCAAAAGTGAGGGGCGATGCAGACGTTGCAATCGGTGAGAAGTGTGAAATATTAACTGAAATAATGATAGTGAGAAATGTAGTATTGAGGGATTTAATAGCTTTGAAAGTGGAAAACTCCACAGTGCCGAGAGAAGCAAAAGAGGAAATAGTACAAGGTCTGATCATTATAATACTCTCTGGCTACATGTGTCGTGCCAAAGGACTGGAGGACTGCAAATACCGTACATGTGTTTAAAAATGAATAGATGAACAATTAAAGACGAGTCAGCCTTACCACGGTTTCGGAACATTATTGTAAAGATTCTGAGGAACAGGATAAATATTCATTCAGAATGATACAGATTAATCAAGGACAGTCAGCATGGATTTGTTAAGGGAAGATCGTGTCTACGTAAATAGATTTCATTTTCTGAGGAGGTAACAAGTGCATTTTTTTGCAGTGCATGTTTATTTTCGCAAGGCTTATGACAAGGTCCCATATGACAGAGAGCTCACGAAAGTAAACGCCCATGGGATCCAAGGCAAAATGGCAAAGTTGAATCCACAATTTTCTCGGAAAAAGGAAGCAAAGACCAAAACGTGTTTTTGGAACAGGAAAGCTGTTCGAGGGAGGATCCGCAGGACTCCGTAGGAGGATCGTTTTCCATTGTGGCATGTATCAATGATTTAGATTTGAATGAAGGGCATGTGATTAAAACGTTTGCAGTTGATACAAAAATTGGCTGTGTGGTAGATAATGAAAAATAACGTTGTTGAATGCGGGAAGATATCAAGTAAATGGTCAGCTGGGCAGAATCGTAGCTTATGGAATCCAATATGTAGAGACGTGACGTAATAAATTTAAGTACGGCGACCCAGGCAAAGGGACGCACGTTTGATGGCAGGACACTGATAAGTGTAATGGAACAAAGGGAACTTTGAATGCATGTCCACAAGTCCGTGAATGTTGCAGGACAGGCAGAAAAATCGTGCATAAGGCATACGGAATGCATTCCTTAATTTGCCGAGGCATAG
The DNA here is from genome assembly GCF_044704955.1 of Pristiophorus japonicus. Lineage (NCBI taxonomy): Eukaryota > Metazoa > Chordata > Chondrichthyes > Pristiophoridae > Pristiophorus > Pristiophorus japonicus. Next base: position 15,824,261 of record NC_092001.1, on the reverse strand, counting down.
AATACAAGAGGGATGATATGTTAGAGGGATAATCAAATGTGTCATATGCGTCAAATTGATGAATAAAAAAGGGGCGATCACACTGCTGCGTGTGCATTATAGACCCCAAAACTGTGGGAGGGAGATGGCAGATAAAATATGTAGGCAAATTGCTGTGGGGCACAAACCATAGGATAGTAATAGTCGGGGAATTTAACTATCCAAATATTGGGACACATATAGTGTAAAGGGGAGAGAGTGTAGAATTCTTAAAATGTATTCAAGATAATTTATTTCACTCAGTATGTAACAAGCCCAAGAGGAGATGTGGCGGTTTTGGATTTTGTTTTGGGAAAATGAAACTGGGCAGGTTGAAGGGATATCAGTGGGAGAGCAATTGGGTGCTATTGACCATAATTCAGTCAGATTCAAGGTAGCTGTAGATAAGTAAAATGATGGGCTGGAATAAAAGTCCCAAATAGGGAAAAAGCATATTTTGCCAAGTTGAGGAGTGTTTTGGCCACAGTGGACAGGAAACAGCTACTTGTAGGTAAATCATTTTCGGAACAGTGGGAGGCCTTCAAGGAGGAGATCAGGAAGGTTAAGGCCAAGCATGTGCGCTTAAAGTAAAAGGCTGGGAAAAATAAGTCGAGATGCGCCTGGATGTCTAGGGACTTACAGGGGAGTATTAAGAATAAAGGTAAGAGACTACATTAAAAATGATATTAGTAATTCTGAGAGTGAGCATGGAAAATGCTTTGCTCGTAAAATTAAGGAAAACCCAAAGATGTTCTACAAATATATTAAGAGTAAGATGTTAAATAAAGAAAGGATAGGACCTCTTCGAGGCCATGGGTGTAATCTTTGTGTGGAGGCGCAATATTTTGCTGAGGTTCTTAATGAAAACTTTGCATCTGTTTTCACAAAAGAAAGGGGCAATGCAGGGTACTGCCATCGAGGAGGTGTGTGATATTCTGGATGGAATAAACATAGAGAGAGAGGAAGCTTTCAGGTTTTTTTAGCTGGTTTGAATGTAGATAAGTCTCCAGGCCCAGATCACTTATATCCTACTTCAACTCATCCTATTCGCATAACCTTCTATTATTTTCACACTAGGTTGCTCCCTCTTTAAAGCATATGTGTTATTCGCCTCAACTCGTGTTCCTGTTAGCACCTTCCACATTCTGATCAATCTTTGGTGAAGAAATGACTCATGAATTGCCTACTGAATTCATCGGTGTCTGTCTTACATTGATGACATGTAATTCTGAAATCCTGCAAAATTGCAAATATTTTCTCCACGTCGACACTATGATATCACTTCATAATATTATAGACAATATCTGCCTTGACTTTTGCAGAGAAAAGATCCCCAGTCTTTTCAGTTTTTCACGATAAGTAAATCCTTCCAGTTCTGTCCGAATTGCTTCCTGTTGTGCTGTGAGTTTCAATGATTCTACGATTTAGTTTTCACATCGACTGGGAGATACAAGAGGGCAAGCATGCCGAACAATTGTCTTAATTTTTCAACCGACCATTAGATTATTAAAATGTAGATGTGTTAGCAAAGTGGTTAAGGCATTGGACTTGAAATCCAATGGTGTTTCCCGCGCTGGTTCGAACCCTGCTTGCAGCGATTCCCTGACGAGATGACTGAAACCGAGACGAAACAGAATTCCCTCAACTGCCTTTTGTTAAAATGATTGATGCAAACTTATTATTCGAATTGGAAACACTAATAATTTACTAGAATCAAAAAGTGATTGTTTGTTTTTTCGTAACTTTTGCAAAGAGCTGTGAGAAATACACACAGAAAACAGCATTAAAAATGCATTTTTTGAAGAGCCCTGGAATGTTTGGCAGGAAACCACATTCAGCCGATGAGCTGAACAAGTTTAGGCAGTACTCAAACCTACAATCTTCAGAATACATCAGTGTTTGCATCGAAGTCAGACGCTTTCTCCATTAAGCCACGCTGCTCCTGCAGTACACAGCAGACTAATATTGAGAATGAGCGATGATTCACGGGAATTGTATTTGTTTCAGTTCCATACTGAGAACCCAAACCAATCAGTGGCAGTGGGCTATTAACTGATTGAAATACGATAAGTCCCAAATTCTCGGAGATAAGCGAATTTTTCATTAAATGCTGGAAACAATCGGTCTTTCCACGAGCTCTTAGCAGAACTAAGATTTAGCATCATTGCTTCAATATTTTACACGGCCGTTGTGAGTTTCGGTTCTAAATGTTAAAACTTCTCTAGAATAACAAAGCAAAAGTACTCGCAACACCGCCCTCTCCCACGCAAATAAAAAATGTCCCGTACGGTGATGGAACCCTCGGCCTTCACGTTAACAGCACCATGCATGAACCATCTGAATTAACCGGCCCTACTATCGTGTACTTTTAGCGGATGTTCTAAAATAATAAAACTAGAATTTCTGCAACGTCGCTCACCTCAGGACTTCCCAAAGCGGTTGACAGCCAGTTAAGTAGTTTTACAGTGTGGTCACTTTTGTAAGGTAGGAAATGCAAATGAAGATTTGCAACAGCAAGAACCCATGATGTTATAGTGAACAGATGTGGGTTGAAGGATGTACATTGGCTCCATGACACTGGATTGAACTCTCCTGCTCTCCTTCCGAATAGTGGGCGTGGGATCTTTTATGTCCAGCTCGGAGGGCAGACAGGGTCTCGGTTTAAGATCTCAACCGAAAGTCAGCAACTCCGAAAGTGCAGTGCTGCATCACTAGTGTCGCTTCGACATTAAAGAACCTACTTGACCTCCTCCTCACCAATCTGTCTGTCGCAGATGCAACTGTCCATGGCAATATTGGTAGTAGTGAACACTGGACAAACCTTGTGGATAACAAGTCCTGTCTTCACACGAAGGACACTGTGCATCGTGTTGTCTGGCACTTACCACCGTGCTAAATGTTATAGATTCTGAAAAGATCTAGCAGCTCAAAGCTGGGCATCCTTGAGGTGCTATAGGACATTAGCAGCAGCAGAATATTATTCCACACAATCTGTAACCTTATTTCCAAACATATACCTCACTCTACCGTTACCTTGTAAACAGAGTACAAAACCTGGGTAGCGCCTCAGCCTCTTTTTTCAAGTGAAAATAAATCCAGCATGTTCAACCTTTCCTGATATGTGCACACTGGCTGTTCATGTATCATCCTTGTAAATCTTCTCTGCATCCTCTCAATGCCTCTATATGCTTTTTATAATATGGCGAATGGAAATGTAAGCAGCACTGTGTGTGGTCTAACAAAGATTCAATGCAGGTTTAGATACCGTCACTACTTTTATATTCTGTACGTGTAGAAAAAAATAATCTCGTTGTCATTGCCTTTTTATAACCTTGATAACCTGTGTCTTAACTTTTCGATTTTGTGCATTTTTCTTCCGTGATCGCTTTCATCCTCTACGCCACGCAGACTGGCATCCTCAAATAATCTGTAAACTCCCAATTTTCCGAACAAAATATAACACCTCACATTTATATGGTTTGAAATTCAAATGCAAATTTTTCATGACCTCCTGTAATTTGTTGCAGTCTTCCTCACTTTTGACGACCCCCCCTAATTAGATATCACTTGCAAATTTCGAAATTATGTTTTTGCTTCCTCGGTCAAATTTTCAATATAACTTTTGAACAACAATGGTCCCAACACAGGTCCTTGTGGAACACCACTACCCACCTTCTGCCAATATGAAAAGCTCAATTTTAACACTTCTCTCTGCTATACGTCTTGAACCAGCGAGCTATTCATTCTTCTAGTTGTCTCTTGATTCAGCATTCTCTAACCTGGGCTTGAGGGTCTTCTTGTTCCTGTGCATCAATCTAGAGGTCCCAGTGTTTTATTTGTTGAAGTCAAGCATGTAGATTTCGCTGGGAAGGGCAGCATTTGTTGCCCTCTCTAATTGCCCTTGTTAACGTGTTGGTGAGCAACCATATGAAACTGAATGTCTCGCCAGTCCATGTCAGCGGGCAGCTAAGTGGTTCAAGAGTCACATATAGGCCCAGACTGGTAAGGTCGGCAGATATCCTTCGCTAAAGAAGACGAGTCAATCAGATTGTTTTGTTACGATAATGATTACCATTACTGGTACTTTTAAATTCCAGGTTTATTTAATTAAATTTAAATGACCGTACTCGAGTGGTGGGCTGTAATTTTCTCTCTCTGGATTAGTTGACAAGTGAAATAACAGTCATGCTACTATGATTGGCCGCCACTGTAATGTGCTCGAGGGGTTGAATGACTCCTCCTGTTCCTGGCCAACATTTGGAGGTAAGAATGGCAACCCCATGAACGGTGAGATAATTATCATGTCACTATTATTGGTCTCCGCCTGTTTAATATCCTCGAGGGTCCGAATGACTCCCCCTGTCCCTGTGTGTAATAACAGAAGAGTCCTTTGTTGTAAACTGCTTCGGGTGTTCACCCGATTTATTTGATTCCCACTTCGGTTAAGAAGAAGATCCGACTTCCTGTATTGCCTAAATGACATCCGACTGCGGCGCACTCTGGTGTCAGTTAACCTAAACATAAATTTATTACCCTGTTCATCATGTTGCGTGTTGGAATGGTTACCCCCTGGTCCTATGTAATAGGCTCGAGGTGTTGAATGGCCTCATCCTATTTCTATGCAAAATGTACGTGGGTTTGGCATTGCATTCTCGTCATCTGAGCTGCAGGTTCGCGCGACAGAATAGAGTTCTACTGTTCTTCCTCATATCCTTTGCAACTGATTTGAGGGGTTCATGGACTCCGCCTGTCACAGGCTCGATGTCTTGCTCCTGTTACTGCGCAAATGACTCAGGGTGCCCATAGATTTCAAAGGGTAATTGTGGCCTTTGTGTAACAGGAAGAGATGGGCCACAGTTTCACATCTCTGAAGTTTTGATTTGCTGCAAAATTGATTGTGCGTACCAGGAAACATAAAATCCTGACCTAAAATACGTCTCTGGTGGGATTCAACACCACAATTTGTGAATACCTTATATTTTATCAACTAAAGGTCTATTTGTCTGATATTTTAACCGATCATTGGAATGTTGAAGCACATTGCTAATGCAGCTGCGATGGTCGAGTGGTTAAGGCGTTGGATTTGAAATTTAATGGAGTTTTCCCCTGCATGTTCAAACTCTGCTTGCAGCGATTCTACGGGAAGTGTTTCCTTCTTTAATTGTATCTGTGTGGATAGCGCTGGAATCTCATCACATTTCAATCCAATGCCCTTTATTGCACTGATTGATGCGAATCTGATTTTGGAATTGTAAACACTATTAATTTAGAGGCATTAATACGTGATGGTTGGTTTGTTGGAACGATTTGCAAAGATCAGTGAGAAATATATCAGGAAACAGAATGAAAAAATGACTTTTAATAATGAGCCCTGTAATGCTTGGAAGGAAATCACCTTCAGCAAATGAATGTGAACGTGGTTTGACTTTAAAAGTGGAACAAGTTTTGACAAAAGCAACAACGCAAGCCTCGAATCTGCAAGTTTTTGATAACATTAGGGTTTGCACCAAAGTGAGATGCCTTCGCCAAATTGCCAAGCGCCCGATGCAGTTCAGAGCAGAGTGATGGTGAGAATGAAGAATTGCACACCGGAATTGTATTTATTTCTGTTTGATATTTTCCACTGTAGACCAATCTGCGGCAGTGAGCCATTCTGTGATTGAAATACGAGATGTAGCAAAGCCGCGGAGAATTTGCAAATGTTCATAAATGCTGAAGAACTAAAATTTTGCAGCATTGCTTCAAAGAATTGCAGGTCCCATGTGAGTTCCGTTCCTAAATGTTTAAGCTGCTCTAAAGTACATTCACTCGACCACCAAGAATAAAATAAATAGCCAATACGTGGATAAAACCCGCTCATTTGGCGTTATTCACATCAGGCTCTAAAAAACAGATCTAACTGGCCTTATTGCTATGCACTTTTTTCAGACGCTTTGAAAGAACTAAACTATCATTTCTACGGCGACCATCGCCTCAGGACTTACCAAAGCAGTTCGCAGCAAACTAAGTACTTCTAAATTGTGTTCACTGTTGTAATTTAGGAATTGCAAAAATTGGCAGCATGGAAGGAGGACATTTCAGGTCATCGTGTAGATGCGGTCCGACCAAGAACTTCCCAGCCTAAATCCCACTTCCCAGCTCGATGTCCGCTCTGTAGGTTACTGCAATTTTAAATGCTCATGCAAGTATTTTTATATTGTATGAGGGTTTCTGCCGCTGCCAGCCAATCAGGCAGTGAGTTCCAGACTCCCACGACCAACTCATAGCTTGTCGAAACAGCCGTACTTCCCCAATAACATTAATATATTCCGCGTGGTTGTTAATCACTCTGCCAAAGGAAACAAGTCCTTCCTACCCAATGTATCTTTTCCCCTGATAATTCTATACACCTCAATATAGTCTCGCCTCAGCGTCCTCTGTTCCATAGCAAAAAGAACAGCAGTTCCAATCTTTCCCCCCAAAAAAAACAGTCCAGGCAACATTCTTGCAATCTCCTCTGCACCCTTTCCAGTGCAATCACATCTTTCCTGAAATGTGGTGATCATAACTGAACACAGTAGTCCAGCTTCAGCCTAACCAGTGTTTTATGCAGTTGAAGTATAACCTCCGAGATCTTGTAATCAATGCCGCTAGAAATATTGGCAAGTATTCCACATGCCTTCTGAACCACATTATCTACATGATTTGCTACCTTCAGGGATATTTGGACTGGTACTCCACGGTCCCTCTAGTCCACTACACATTTCAGCGTCGTACCAATTAATTTTTATTCCATTGGCTTGTATGAACTCCCCAAATACATTACCTCACAATAATCCGAATTGAATTCCATTTGCCAGTGTTCTGCCCACCTGCCCAGTGCATTGGTATCTTCCTGCAGTTTGAAGCTTTCTTCTTCATTATCAATGACACAGAAACAGGCCATTTGGCCCAAGCAAAGCATGCCGGCATTCATGATCGACTTCAGCCTCCTGGAACAGCTTCTGCCACTGTGAATAGTTACACTTTACGGCATAAATCGCAAAGAAATACCACCAACGATGTGTCCGCAAGATCCTCCAAATGGCCCAGGATGACAGACGCATCAATATGAGTATCTGCGATCAGGCCGACATCCCCAGCATCTAAGCACTGACCACATTCGACCAGCTCCATTGAGCGGGCCGCATTGTTCACACGCCGAATGCAAGATTCCCAAAGCATAAGCTCTGCTCGGAAATCATTCACAGCAAGCGAACCCCAGGTGGACAAAGGAAACGTTTCAAGGACGCCCTCAAAGCCGTTTGTAAAATGCAACATCCCCACCGAAACCTGGCAGTCCATGGCCACAGACCGCCTCAATTGGAAGAAGAGCTTCCTGGAGGGCGCTGAGCACCTCGAGCTTCGTCCCCGAGTGCAAGCAGAAAGCAAGCGCAGGTAGTGGAAGGAACTTGCGGCAAACGAGATTCCCCACTTATCTTTTCCTTCAACGAAGGTATGTAACACCTGTGACAGAGACTGTAATTCCATTATTGGACTGTTCAGTCACCGAAGAGCTCTCTTTTAGAGTGCAAGCAAGTCTTCCTCGAATTTCGTGGGATTGACTATGATGATGATTGTCCAGTTAATTTGTGGTGAATGTTGACCCCCACGATTTTGTTGGAGGAGGAATATGTGATGAAATTGTGATGTATTCACTGGAGTTCAGAAGAATGAGAGGTGGTTTAATTGAAACGTTTAAAATTCTGACGGGTTTAGATAGGTTAGATGAAGGAAGAATGTTCCCAATGTTGGGGAAGTCGAGAACCAGGGGTCACAGTCTAATGATAAGGGGTAAGCCAATTTGGACCGAGATGAGGAGAAACTTCTTCATCCAAAGAATAATGAAGCTGTGGAATTCTCTGCCACAGGAAGTTGTTGAGGCCAATTCACGAAAAATATTCAAAAAGAAGTTAGATGTTGTCCTTACTACTAGGGCGTCAAGGTGTATGGTGAGAAAGCAGGAATCGGGTCCTGAAGTTGCATGTTCAGCCATGAACTCATTGAATGGCGGTGCTGGCTCGGAGCGCTGAATGGCCGACACCTGCACCTATTTTCTACGTTTCTAAGTTTCTATGTTTGTGAACCTTACCTGTCTGTAAGACTTGCCTCAAGTGGGCACACCTGTGGGAGATATATGGATCACCTGTGGGTACCCTGGTGCAAACAGGTATGAAAGGCAGTCCACCTCGTTGCTGCCTCACCTTAAAATTATATTAAATGGTCAAAGGTCACACTGGCTTAACTCTACAACACACCCTCTTGGATTTATTCTCAACATAACAACTGGCGACGAGTTACAGACCATGAATTTTCTCGCGGAATTGGTTGCCTTTGGTATTCTTGACAGATTTATTGAGGATGATGATTGGGATGCCTTCGATGTGCGCCTCGACCGGGACATTGTGGCCAACAAATTGGTCACACCTGAAACAGAGTCAGCACAGATTCTCCTCACCATATGTGGGTCATCGGTATATGGCCTAGGTAACAACTTGTTGGCAGTGACCAAACTAACGGACACATCATACACGGTGCTGTGCACGCTTGCTAAGTATCGCCTCAAGCCCAAGGAGAGCATCCTGATTGCTAGGTACGGTTTTTGCACACATTGTCGCTCCGAGGCCCAGACCGTGGTGAGTTTCATCGCCGACCTTAAACGCCTTGCGGGGCAGAGCGACTACACAGGTCGTTGGGGAAAATGTTGCAGGTACTTTTCGTGTTTCGAATTTGAAAAGAATTCATCCTTCACAAGCTGCTATCGGCCGAATCCCTGTATCTGAGCTAGGCCATCACGATAGCCCAGGTCTTCATATCCACGAGCGACAACATGAAGCAGATATATTCACAGAATCGAGGCACACCGGCAAGTACTAGACGTAAATTAATGCCTTCAGTAGGCAGGACTGTCCACGTTAGGGCTAGAGTGACTCAGAGGCCGCTTGGGAGTGCTAATGTGAATCCATTAACGCCATGCTGGTGCTACGGGGACAGTCACAGAGCCTATCAATGCCGTTTTGAGCACTCTGTTTACAGGGGCTGTGGGGCAATGGGGCACCATCGGCGATTGTGCAAGCGACCTCGGACTCACAATGTGGCACAATCAGCAGAGAGCGACGGATCCAGCGCAGACCACCCTGAACGAGCAGAAGAGGCAACTCAGCTGGAGGATGAGAATGAAGTGCATGGGGTATACATCTTCACCACCAAAAGCCCTCCGATAATGATACAAGTCAAACTTAGCAGCATTCCAGTCTCCATGGAATTGGATAGGGGAGCAAGCCAATCGATAATCAGCCACAAGGCCTTTGACAAACGGTGGAATAACAAGGCACGGAGGACAAAACTGAGCGCCGTTCACACTACACTTTGCATTTACACCAAATATCTCATGCCTGTCATCGGCAGTGAGGCAGTGAAAGTAGCGTGTGAAGGAATGGTGCATGAGTTACCACTATGGATTGTACAAGGCGATCGTCCTACGCTGTTCGGCAGGAGCTGGCTAGGCAATTCCAGTGGTACTGGAACGATATCAAAGCCGTGTCCTCAGCAGATGACGGTCCGTGTATCCACATGGCCAACAATTTCCCGGCGCTATTTGAGCCAGGCAACGGCAAATTCACAGTGAAGATCCACCATTTTCGTGGGACATGGCCCGTTCATGACAAGGCCCGTGCAGTCCCACATATGATTCGAAAGAAAGTCGAAATCGGGGTGGACAGACTTCCACAATAAGGACTCATATCGCAAGTCGCGTTCAATGAGTAGGCCAGTCCAATCGTGCCGGTGCTGAAGAGCGATGGGACGGTCAGAAATTGCGGCGACGGCAAGGTGATGATCAACTGAGTCTCGTTACAGGACCAGTATCCACTACCCAAAGCGAAGGATTTATTCGCAACTCTCGCAGCTGGACCTCACCTCTGCTTACTTCAAGCAGGAGCTGGCTGAACCGTCAAAGAAGTTGACGTGCATCAACATGCACAAAGGACTGTTCGTGAATCACAGATGCCCCTTTGGGATTTGCTTGGCACGGCCATCTTCCAGAGGAACTTGGAGATTCTGCTGAAATCGGTTCTTTCACAGTGGTGTACGAGGACGACATCTTGATCACTGGTCGAAACACCACCGATCAAATGCAAAACCTGGACGAGGTTCGAAAGCGATTGAATCTAGTGGGACTCAGGCTGAAACGCTTCAAGTATGTTTTCCTGGCGCAAGAGGTCGAAGTTCTGGGGAAAGAAATTGCGGTGGATGGCATCAGTCTCACGGACTCCAAGACGGAGGCCTTCAAGAATGCACCCAGAACACAAAACGTGACGGAGCTGCGTTCGTTCCTGGGACTCCTCAACTACTTTGTTAACTTTCTACCGGGGTTGAGTACTTTGCTGGAACCTTTGCATTACATGCTACGCAAGGGTAACGACTGGGGTTGGGGTGAATCTCAAGAAACAGCCTTTCACAAGGCCAGACAAAAGTTGTGCTCCAAAAAATTACGTGTCTTGTCGGACCATGTAAACGTTTGGTACCAGCAAGTCGTGTCTAGTCGTACAGGGTCGGGTATGTTTTACAACAAGCACATGTATCAGGCAAACTGCAACCAGTTGCATATGCATCCAGAAATTATTCTAACGCTGAAAAAGACTAACGTATGGTGGAGAAAGAAGCGCGGGCTTGTCTATACGGGGGTAAGAAAATGCACAAATAATTATTTGGTCTCCGGTTCGAGATCGGAACAGACCAGAAACATCTGTCATCACTGCTCTCAGAAAGTAAAGGTATCAACACCAATGCTTCATCTCACATCCAAAGATGGGCACGAATATTGTCTGCATATGACTATGTAATCTGCCACAGACCAGGCACAAAGAACTGCGCTGACACCCTGACTCGGTTGCTGTTGCCAACAGCCGGTGTGGAAATGTTGCAACCTGCAGACTTGCTTCTTGGATTGGATGCCTTTGAGAGTGAGGTGTCGCCAGTCACGGATCGGCAGATCAGCTCCTGGACCAGGCAAGACCCCCTGTTATCACCAGTAAAATGGATGCATCCTCAATGGTATCTGGTTGGTGGTTCCCTGAGAAATGCAAGAGGAAATAGTAAATATGTGCAGGAGCAGACCATTTGGCCCTTCGAGCATTCACCGCCATTAAATGAGTTTATGGCTGAACATGCAACTTCAATACCCCCTTCCTGCTTTCTCGCCATACTGCTTGATCACCCTTGTAATAAGGATTATATCTAAATCCTTTTTGAATATATTGAGTAAATTGGCCTCAACAACTTTCTCTGGTAGACATTTCCACAAGTTCACCACTCTCTGCGTGAAGAACTTTATCCTCATCTCGGTCCTAAATGGCTTACCTCTTATCCTTAGACTGTGACCCCTGGATCTGGACTTCCCCAACATTGTGAAGTTTCTTCCTGCATCTTACCTGTGTAAACCCGTCAGAATTTTAAACGTTTCTATGAAATCCCTTCTCATTCTTCTGAACTCCAGTGAATACAAGCCCAGTTGATCCAGTCCACCTTGATATCTCAGTTCGGCCATCCCGGGAATCGGTCTGGTGAACCTTCGCTGTACTCCCAAAATAGCAGGACTATCCTTCAGGAAGTTAGGAGACCAAAACTGTACACAATACTCCAGCTTGTGGCCTCAGCAAGGCCCTGTACATCTGTCGTAACACCTCCATGCCACTGTACTCAAATCCACTAGCTATGAAGGGCAACATGCCATTTGCTTTCTCAACCGCCTGCTGTACCTGCATGCCAACCTTCAATTACTGATGCACCATGACACCCCGGTCTCGTTGTCCCTCCCCTTTTCCTAATCTGTCACCATTCAGATAATAGTCTGTCTCTCTGTTTTCACCAACAAATTGGATAACCTCAAATTTATCCACTTTATATTTCATCTGCCATGCATTTGCCCGCTCAGCTAACCTATCCATGTCACTCTGCCACCTCATAGCATCCTCCTCACAGATTACACTGCCTCCCAACTTAGTGCCATTCGCAAATTTGGAGATACGACATTTAATCCCCTCGTCTAAAGCATTAATGCACAATGTAATCAGCTGGGGCACCAGCACAGAACCTTGCGGTACCCCACTAGTCACTGCCTGCCATTCTGAAAAGTACCCATTTACTCCTATTCTTTGCTTCCTGTCTGCCAACCAGCTCTCAATCCACGTCAGCACATTAACCCCAATCCCAGCTGCATTAACTTTGCACATTAATCTCTTGAGTGCGATCTTGTCAAAAGTCTTCTGAATGTCGAAATATACCACATCAACTAGTTCTCCCTTACCACTCCACTGGAAATATCCTCAAAAAATTCCAGAAGATTTGTCAAGCATGATTTTCCCCTTCACAAATCGATGCTGACTTGGACCTATCCTGTCACCTCTTTCCAAATGCTCTGCTGTGAAATCCTTAATAGTTGATTCCATCATTTTCGCATTACCGAAATCAATCTGACAGGTCAAAAATTCCCTGTTTTCTCTGAGCCTTTTCACCGATGCAAGGACGAATTGTCAGTCCTGTCCGATTGTAACCACTTGGGGAATCGCGTTATTTTGCCAAAAAGGGCTGGGAAACGCTTATACGTAGCATACACAGTGCCCACGCAGGTAGAGTCATGTTGAGGTTATTGCCCGGTTGCACGTATGGTGGTCCCACATCGACTCTGACTTCGAGTCAACCGTACATCAATGCGACATACGCTCACAGCTGAGCAATGCACCCACGGATGTCCACTGAGTCTGTGATCATGGTCCTCCAAATCATAGTCCAGTGTCCACGTAAAGTTCACTGGCCCCTTCATCGTGAAGATATTTCTAGCAGCAGTGGACGCTTCCTCAAAATGGATTGAACGTTTAATAATATCATCATGTACATCCACTGGCACCATTGAAAGCCTCAGGGCCAGGTTCGCCACCAATGTGTTAACCAACGTCCTTGTCAGCGACAATAGTCCATGTTTCACCAGCTCGTAATTCTACGATTCAACACCCGCAATGGCATCAAGCAGGGCAGGTCTGCTCCATTTAAACCCGCATCCAATGGCCAAGCGAATGACAGTCCAAACCATCAAGCTTGAGACGTTTAACTGACAGCTACTTGCAGACCTTGTTATGCGGGGTCCTGCTCAGCTACCAGACGTGCCCCCACTCCCTCACGTTTTTCGCACTGCAGAATTGCTAATAAAGAGAGTAATCAATATCAGTCACTCCTTTGTCCAGCGGGACATCAATGATCACTTAGAAAACCGGCAGCAGAGGCAGAATGTGTGCCATGATCGCACGGCGGTCTCATATGACAGTGAAGTCAATGACCAGCTGTTTGTTCTAAATTATGTGCACGGTCCCAAGTGGATTGCTGGCACAAGCTTAGCCAAGGAAGGGAATAGAGTGCTTGAGGTTAACCCAGTATTTCTCTCGCCAACGATGTTCCCTGACCTGCTGACTGTTTCCAGTATTTATTGAACAATTCCACACAGCATCTGCTGCACATTGCATTTTATGTTGGTGATGTGTCCCCCTATCAAATATGAAATACAATTATTGCATATAAGTTGCAGAGGTTGGAATGTTAAATTAAATATATATCCGAACATTGGTGCTTCAGCAGTCGGACGCACGCCTACTCATCAATCTGTGCAGTATTCTCTCTCGTACAATCACATATTTCCTGTAATGTGATGAACAGAACTGCAAGCAGTACTCTGGCTGTGGCCCAAATGTTGTTTTATCGCGTTGAAGCATAACCTCCCTGCTCTTATAGACGACGCCTCACCTAATAAATATGTATTCCGTATGCCTTCTTAACCAACTATCGTTCCACCTTCATAGATCTGTGAAACCTAACTCCAAGAACCCCCTGTTCCCTTATACATCTCAGCGTCCTATCATTGAAGGTGTATTCCCTTGCCTTGATAGTCCCCCAAATGTAAATTACCTCAGACTTCTCATGATTGAATACATCTTTCCATTGTTCTGCCCAACAATCTCTGGCTTTCCTCTTCATCATCAACCACACAGCCGATTTTAGTACAATCTAAAAACATCTTTATCTTATCATCTACATTTATGTCTAAAGCATTGATATATACCACTAAACGCAAGGTACCTACTGCTGAGACCTGCGGAGCCCCATGGAAACAACCTTCAGTCACTTATTCTTTAGAAGATGAGCATAGAATCAAAAAAGAGGAAAGCACAGCTAGAGCTGGAAGGTCGAAGATTAGTATGGCAGTTCAGAAGACAGAGCAAATAAAGATTGGAACATCGATAATAAATGAGTTTGGCTGTGCGATCTGACATATTCCTAAATGTAAGGAGTAAGGTGAATATAGCAGCGGACCTGACGGTACAGATTGTTATGTTGAGCATGATATCTTAGCAATTGCTGAAACACGGCATAAAGAGGGGCAGTATTTGCAACTCAACATTCCTGATTACAGGTATTTCAAACAAGATAGAGACAGGATTAAGAAGGAGGGGGTGGCAATATTGATTACACAAAATGAGAAGGTGTGATATGTTCGAATGTTCTTCAAATGAGGCTAAATGACAAATAGGAACAACTACTTTGCTGGGAGTGTACAGTCGGCCTCCAAAAAAGCAAACTGTGTTGGCAAATGTCTGATAGATGCATGAAAATATTGCAATAATATTTGGAGATTTCATTTACTGTAATATTAACTGGGATACAATCACTGTAAAAGGTATAGACAGCATAGAATTCCTAAGTCGCATTCAGGATTACTTTTTTTCAGCCTGTATTTAGCAAGACCAAGTGGGCGAGGGCGGTTCTTTACTTCGTTTTATGCAACTACGCTAGTCAGGTGGAAGGGGCATCAATGGGAGAATCACTTACGTGACTCCGCAAGACCGAGAACTTCATGTATAGCACGTTTCCTGAGATGCTCACCCGGCAGCTTAAGAGAGTGCAGGCTGGGAATGGATGTGTGGTCGTCAGACAGAATGGGAGGAGCAGCCAGGTGTTGTCGAAGTCCCCTGACTGCATCTTGCTCCGCTATCAGCATTCTATTCTCAGTATTTTTTGGCCGATGGCTCATCCGGGAATGCAGTGAGAACTAATTCCACGGTGCCACTGCTGGCACAGCTGCACACTGGGGCGGGTGTTGAGGGAAAAGAGTGGAAGAGCAATAATGGTAAAAGTTTCGATTGTTAGTGGAGCAGTCTGGCGGCAGATCACATTCCAGTCAGGTACTTTGCCTCAATGGTGCAGGGTCAAGGTTTGAACTGAGCGGCTGCAGGGGATGTTGTGGGGAGTGAGTGAACAAACAAAGGTTGTGGTCCATTATTGTACCAATGATATTGGAATAAAGATGGATCAGGCACTGCAGCTATATTTTATGGAGCTAGGAGAGAGATTAAAAAGATGGACCTCAAAAGTAGTAATTTCCGGAATACACCCAACGCCACGTACCAGTGATGAGTATGATTTTATACCTATTGCGGTGACATGGCTGAAATAAGGGCAGGTATGGTCGGTGAACATTTCTGCTGAAATAATTTTTAGGCGGGAGAGAGAGTGGGATAAAAACGAGAGGAGGGGATACGTCGCAGTGTTGATTAAAGAAACAATTGCATTTGAGGAGAGATAATATGCTTGATGGATCATCAATTCTAGATATATTTGATCAATGGAACAACATAACCGCGGCGACCACACTGCTGGGCGTGTATTGTCGACCGTTACCAATCATAATGAGAGAGAAGAGCAAAATTGTTGGCAAAGTTAGAGGGGAGGAATAGAATCGGTTGCAACTACACGAATCTTAACTGGGATAGAATTCGTGCGGATTACATATTTTGGCAACATTCCTAAAATGCATTCAGGAGATCTTTATTAGACATTATATAGCAAGCCAAAGAAGGGAGGGGCGTTCTGACTTAGTTTTAGTTAATGAAGCTGAGCGGGTGGAAGGGGTATTAGTCGGAGAGCATTTTGGTAATAGAGATTGTAATTCAGTTACATTTAGTGTAGTTGTGGAAAAATACAAGATTATACAGTAATAAATAATCTCAATTGCGGAAATGCCAATTCTTTTAAGCAGAGATAGGATTTTGGCAACGTTGACTGAAAATAGATATTTGAAGCCAAAATTGTGTTAGAGTATTGGGAGGCATTCAAGGAGCAGATCCTCAGGGTTCCGAGCAACTACGTTCCCTCAAAGAAAGAGGGTGTGACTAGCAAATCCAGAGCCCCCTGGATACCAAGAGGCTTACAGGGTAGAATAAAGGAAATTATGTGGGCTTATGCCATAGCAATGCATCAATGCGTCAGAAACACTCGAAGATTATAGGAAGTGCAAACGTGAGTTTAAAAATGAAATTAGGAAAGCAAAGTGAGTGCATGAACATATTTTGGCAAGTAAAATCAACGAAAGCCCAAAGTTTTATAAATACATTAAGAGCAAGGCGATATCTAATGCAAGAGTACGGCTCATTAGAGTCGTAAAGAAATCTATGTGCGGAGGTGGAATATTTGTTTATGGTTCTTAATTAATACTTTGCAGTTGTTTCATTAAAGAGAGCGGCGATGCAGATTTTTCAATCGGGGGCGCGGGGAGGAACGTAAAATATTAAATGACATAAACATAGGAAGAGAGGAAGTCTTATGCAGTTTAACAGCGTTGAAAGTGGAAAAATCCACAGGGCCACGTGAAATGTACCTCGGCTTTTAAGAGAAGCAAAAGAGGAAATAGCATAGGGTCTGACCATAATAATATTCTCTGGCTACAGTTATGGAGCCAGAGGATTGCAGGACTGCTAATGTCGTATCTTTGTTTCAAAAGGTGAAAGGGATCGATGATCAATTCAGACCAATCAGCCTATCCTCGGTTGTGGAAAGATTATTGGAAAAAATTCTGAGGAAAAGGATTAATATTTTTGAGAAAGTCTCGGTTTGGTCAAGGACAGTCAGCATAGATGTTTTCAAGGAAGGTCCTGTATGACTAAATTGATTACATTTTCTGACAAGGATTGTCCACAAGGGTAGCGCATTTGATGTAGTGTAACCGGATCTTAACAAGGCTATCGACAAGGTTACATATGGCAGACTGCTCAGGAAAGTAAAATCCCATGAAATCCAATGCAACGTGGCAAGTTGGATTCAAAATGTTCCTGGAGGCAGCAAGCAAAGGGTAATAGGTCTTTTCGCAACTGGAAGGCTGTTCGAGTGGGGCTCCACATGGCTCCTTGCTTTTTAAAGTATACTTCAATGAATTAGATGTGAATGCAGGGGGTATGATTAAAACGTTTCCAAATGACACAACCATTGGCTGTGTAATGATGATAATGAAGAAGAACGTTCTTGAATGCAGCTCGGTTTCAATGAAGTGGTCACCGGGCAGAATCGTGGTGAATGTAATTCACTGCGGAGAGGTATTTGGTAATGTATTTGGTGATGGCTATCAATGCAAAGGAATACACATTAAATAGTAGGTCACTGAGAAGTGTACACTAACAAAAAGGGAATGTTTAATGGATGTCCACATGCCCATAAATGTAGCAGCACAGGCAGAAAAGTGCGTGAAGAAGGCATCCGGAATACTTACCTCAATTGACGAGGCACAGAATATAAGAGCAGGGAGGTTATGCTTGAATTGTATAAAACAGTTAGGCTACAGCTGGAGTACTGCGTGAAGTTCTGTTTACCATATTACAGGATACATGTGATTGCACGAGACAGATTACATAGGAGATTTAGCAGGATGTGGATTGGAATCGGGAATTTTAGCTATGGGGAAAGATCAAACAGGCTGGTTTTATTTTCTCTAGAACATAGGAGGCTGAGGGAAGAATTTGTTAAGGTGTTTAATTTGGAGCTGCCTCGATAAAGTGGATAGGAAGGACCTTTTTCCCTCAGCAGAGGAGGTCAACAACGAGAAGGCATAGCTTTAAAGTAATTGGTAGGTGGTTTAGTGGGGAGTGAGAGGAAATTTCTTCACCCAGAATATGGTTTGCGGATTGGGGGAGGGGGCGTGAGAGGGGGATTGTCCTGGATCGCACTGCCTGATAGGGTGGTAGGTGAAAATACGGTCACCACATTTCGAAAGTATTCGGATGTGTATCTGAAGTGCCGTAACCTACAGGGCTGTGGATCAAGAGGTAGAAAGTGGGATTAGGCTTAATAGCTCTTCATTGGATGTGCAAACGCGCCGGGCAGAAATGGCCTCCTTCTGAGCTGTATATTTTCGTGATTCCATGATTCAATGAATAGAAAAAGTGGACGTGAAACAGCTCATTGAAGGTAAGTCAGTGTCAGAGCAGTGGGAGGCATTCAAGAAGGAGATACAAGTTCAGTGTCAACATGTTCCTCGAAAGAAAAACGGCAACTGAGCCAAATCTAGAACCGCCTGGATGACAACGTGCGTACAGGGAAAGATAAGGCAAACACAGGAAGCTTTTTATCAACAATCTAGAGCCCAGTACTGCAGAAAGCCTGGGGTTGAAATTAAAAGGGAAACTTGCAAATAAATGAGAAAGCATGAAAATACTGGTACTTTGAATCAAAGAAAATCGAAAGATATTTCACAATTGCACAAAGAACAAGAGGATAACGAAGGGAAGAATAGGGCGACCAACATTATAACCCATGTGTGGATGTGGAGTATGTAAGTACGGTACTTAATGAAAGCTTTGCAGCAGTTTAATAATGGAGGGCGACGATGCCAGCGTTAACGTTAAGGAAAAAGAGAATGTAATATTGGATTGGATAAACATAGTAAGGGAGCAATGATTAAGGGCTTTGGCATCTTTTAATGTAATTAAATCTCCAGGATGCAATGAAATATATCCTACTCTATTAAAAGAAGTAAGTGTGGAAATTGCGGAGGCTCTGACACTCATTTGAGAAATCTCCCTCGCTGCAGGAGAGGTAAGAAAACATTGCATAACTGCTAACGGTGTACCATTATTAAAAAATGGAGAAAGTGAAGCACCGAATAATTACAGACAGTTAGTTTAAACCTGGTAATAGGAAAATTATTGGAATCAACGCAGAGGGACAGTATAAACCTTCATTTAGAAAGACTTTGATTCAAAAAAACAGTCAGCATGGATTTGTTAAGGGAAGGTCATGTCTGACTTATTTGATTGAATTTTTTGAGGAGGTAGCTAAGAGGTGCGATACGGGCAGTGCATTTGACGAAATCCACATGGATTTAAAAAAGACTTTTGACAAAGTCTCACATCGCAGGCTGATGAACAAAGTAACAGCCCATGGTATTTAATGGAGTGTTGCAAATCGGATCGAAAATTGGCTCAGTGCAGGAAGAAAATGGTTGTTGTATGTTTTTACGAACAAAAGCATGTTTACAATGGGGTCCGTAGGGTTCAGTGCTCAGTCCCTTGTATTCTGAGTTTATATTAATGATTTCGATATAATTGTAGGGAGCAAGGTAAAGAGGTTTACAAATGAAACAAAAATTGTCTGTGTTTTCGACAGTGTAGTGGGAAGTTTAGACTGCAGGAAGATATCGATTGACCAGTCAGTTCGGTCGAAAATTGGAAAATGCCAATCAATCCAGAGAAGTGTGAGCTAATGCAATTGGGGAGGTACAACAAGATACACAAAATAGCAGGATACTGAGAGGTGTGGAGGAACAGAGGGACCTTCGAGTGTATGCCCTCAGATCCTTAAAGTAAGAGAACAGGTCGATTAAGTAGTAAAAATGGCATTTGGCATCCTTTACTTTATTAGCCAAGGGATAGAATGTAAGCGCAGGAAAGTTACGGTACAACTGCAAAGCAACAGTTAGGGCACAGCTCGAGTACTGCTCCAGTTCTGGTCACTACATTACAGGAAATATTCGATAGTACTCGAGAGGGTACAGAGGATATTACGAGGATGTTGCATCGACTGCAAAATTGAAGCTATGAGGAAAGATTGGATGAACTGTGTTTTACTTTCTTTGGAACTGGGGAGGCTGATGGAAGATTGAATTGAAATGCATGAAAATGAGGGCCCTAGATAGAATGGGTAGCAAGGATATTAGAAAGCACATTTGCCTTAGCAGAGGGGTCAAAAACCAGGTGCATCGAAGCAAAGTAATTGGTATCATGATTAGAGAGGAGATGTGGGGAATACATTTATCCAGGTGATCATGGGTGTCTGGAACTCACTTGCTGAAAGGATGGTAGACGCAGAAACCCCCACCACTATTTATAAGGTTCTTGGATGTGCACTTAAAGAACCGTATCCTACAGGGCTATGGACCTCGTGTTGGGTGTTGGATTTGGCAAATTAGCTATTTGTCAGCGGGCAGAGACACAATGGCACAAATGGCTTCCCTAGGTGCCGTATTATTTCTAATATTCTATGACGAGAAAGAGTTAGAGAGGTTCACAGATCTCGTAAAGGAATTCCAGAGCTAAGGGCACAGGCAGCTGAAGGTATGGCAGCGACTGGATACGTGATTATAATCAGGGATGCCCAACGAGACAGGATTAGAGTAGTGAAGATATGTCACGGGGTTATGGAGCTGGAGGCGATGACAGATAGGGAGGGGCGAGGTCATGGAGCGATTTGGAAGCAAGGATGAGATTTTATAATCCTATGAGTTACTTAACCGGGAGCCAATGTAGGTCAACGAGCACAGGGGCGATGGGTGAACGGGCTTGGTGCCAGTTAGGAGACAGGCAGTCTATTTTTTGGATGTGCACAAGTTTACATAGCATAGAACGTGGGTGGCCAGCCAGGAATGCATTGGAATAGTCCAGTCCAGAGGCAACAATGCATGGATAAGGATTTCAACAGCAGCTACTCAGAGGCAAGTGTTGAGATGGCTGATGTGACGCACGTGGGATACTCCATCGCTCAGAGGTAAAAGGCTGGCTGCCTGTGAAGAAGGATTTGGTTGCATGCAGTCAGCGGTTTAGTTTAATGGACTGTGGTTTAAGTTATGGGATTGAGGAGGATTTGGAAGGAAGTCAAGAAGCCAAGAAACTTCCTGACGGCAGCAGAGAATCTGTCGAGGAGGAATTGCACGGAATGTAGCTTAACTTTGGAATTCTCGTTTCTCAATCAGTGAAAGATTCACAGCCGTTAATTTGTTTGGAGTGCAATGAATGTGTACAGTTTTGGTCTGCTAAGCTCAGGAAGCATAGAGAGGGAGCAAGGAAAGTTCACCAGACTGATTCCTGGGATGTTGGGATTGTTCGATGCGGAGTGATTGAGTAGACTAGGAATATATTCGCTCAAGTTTAGCAGAATGAGAAGGCAACTCATTGAAAGAGACAACATTCTGACAGTGCTTGACAGCATAAACGCAGAGAGGAGGTTTATTCTGTCTTGGGAGTCTAGAACCAGGGGACACTGTCTCAGAATAAAAGATCTGCTATTTAGGACTGAAACGAGGAGAAACATTTTCACTCAGAGGTTGGTGAATGTTTTTGAATTAGATACCCCAGAGGGCTGCGGAGGATCAGTCTTTGAATATATTCATGACAGCGATCGATAGATTTGGGGATAGTAAGGGCATCAAAGGATATGGGTCAAAACAGGAAGTAGGGTTGAGGTCGAAAATCAGCCATGACCTCATTGAATGGCGCAGCAAGCTCGAACGGCCGAATGGCTGAATCCTGCTTCTAATTCTTATGTCTTTTTTCTCCCCTTGAGCCGGCTGTTCCCACATTGTGGGATATGTGGAATAGCGTGATGCAATAAAGCAGAATCAGCATTGTTTAATGAAAGGGAAATCATGCCTGACAAATTTGCTGGACTGCTTTGAGGATGTAACGAGCAGGTGAATAAGAGGAAAGCATTGCATGTGGTGTAATTAGACTTCTAGAAGGCATTCGATAAATTGCCACATAATAGGTTACTGCAAAAGATAGAAGCTCATGGCGTTGGGGGTAATGTATTAACATTGGCTAAATAACAAAAAGCAGAGAGTCGGAATAAATGGGGCATTGTACAGTCGGCAAAGCTCACTAGTGAGGTGCCACAGGATCTGGCTTCTGGGTCCTCAACTATTTACAATCTGTATTAATGTCTTGGATTAAAGGACCGAGTGTAATTTAGCCAAGTTTGTTGAATATACAAAGATGGATGGGAATGCACATTGTGAGGAGGACATAACACATCTGCAAAGGGAGATAGACAGGCGAATGAGTGGGCAAACATTTGGCAGATGGCGAATCATGTGCGATATTGTGAGTTTTCCACATTGGCAAAAAAAATAGCAAACCAAATAAAATTTTAAATTGAGAAAAATTGCGAAGTGCTGCAGTACAGAAAGACTTGGGGAGCCTTGTGCATGGAGCAAAAATATTTGTATGCAGGTACTGCAATTAATCAGGAGCAAAAATGAAATGTTGGCCTTTATAACAAAGGGGATAGAGTATAAAAGCAGAGAAGTCCCGCGACAAATTTACAGGTTGTTAGTGAGGCTACACCAGGAGTACTGCATGCAGTTTTGGTATCTATAGTTTTGAGGGATATAGTTGCATTGGAGTCTGTTCAGAGAAGGCTCACTAGAATGATTTCGGAGATCAAAAAGTTGACCTATGCAGATAGGTTGGGTCGGTGTCGGCCTATGCTCATTACAGTTCAGGAAAATAAGAGGTGATGATATCGAAACTTGTGAGATAATGAGGGGGCTCGAATGGGTGGATGCAGAGAGGATAGTTGCACTCATAGGGGAAATTAAAACGAGGGGTCATAGTCTCAAAATAAACAGCCGCCCATTTATAACTGAGATTATAATTTTTTTCACTCAGAGGGTTGCAAATCTATGGAATTTTCTGCCCTAGAGAACTTTGGGTCATCAAATATATTTAATGCGGGGATGGACATATTTTTGAACAATAAGAGAGCAAAGGGTTATGGTGTGCGGGATGGGAAGGAGAGCTTAGTCCATGATCAGATGATGAGCCGTGATCAAATACAATGACAGAGTGAGCTCGAGCGGCCAAATGGCTTACTTCTTCTCTTATTGTTTATGGTTTCATGTTCTTATCATATAAAACGATAATTCTCCAAACCACATAAGGAGAAATTAGAGTAGATGAGCAAAAGCTTGGGTTCAGAGCTAGGTTACAAAGCGTCCTAAAGTAGTGGAGAGAGCTGGTGAAGTTTGACAAGGAATTCCAGAGATTAGGGCTAAGGCAGCTGAAGGAATGTCCAGCGATTGTTGAACGATTATAATCAGGGATACTCAAGATGGCTGAATTAGGAGAGTGCCTATATCTCCAGTGGTTATGGGGATGGAGGAGATTACTGGCATTGGGAAGGGCGGAGTCATAACGGAGATGTGAAAACAACAATGCGAATTTTGAAATCCAAGCATTGCTTCAGCGCGAGCCAATATCGGTGAGCGAGCATCAGGCTGCTGGGTGAATGGGATTGATGCGAATTTGGATACAGCCAGACAGTTTTGGAATGACCTCAAGTTTATGTAGGGTCGATCGTGGGAGGCCAGTAAGGAGAGCGTTGGTGTAGACATGTATGATAACGAAGGCATGGTCAGGATTTCAGCAGCATATTGGTGAAGGTAACGGCAGTGACGGGCGAATTTGTTGATGGGTGACACTCCTCAAGGAGACAGCACGGGAGCAAAAATTTGGCACCGAAGTGTGAGGGAGTTGCTGAAAAGCAGTCAGCGGCATAGATTAAGAGCCTCAGCTATAGTTTAATTTAATTGAATTATGAGCTTTTCTGTGGAGGACAAGATGCAACGAAGTTACCTGAGGGCAGCAGCAAAGCTGGAAAGTAGGACGAGAGGAAACGCTTGCATTGTGTTTGGTCTCCCGGACTTCTCATATTTCAATAAGTGAATGGTTCACATCCGCTGTTGGAGTGTAAATAATGGAAATGAAATAAATATTATCAGGGCTTTAATCTGTCATTCCAATAATGTTAAGTGCAGATGCGATGTGACTTAAATAATAAGTTGTGTGATTCTTATGTAAATCAGAATGTTATCGGAAGTTTGCAGGTTCGAGTCTTGCCCTGGATGAATTATACACTTGTTATTGCTATTTTAACTTTATAAAACCAAACCTCATGTCCAATCATTAGCTTGATGAACGGTTGGCGAACAGCGGTGTACATAAAAGGTGATATTTCACGAATCTCCAAAAAATATATTCCACTGAGGATGATTCGGCGAAAGAGAAAAGATAGCCTTCCGTGGGTAACTGAAGAAATAAAGGACGGAATCTAATTGAAAACAAGGACATACAATGTGGCCAAAACTAGTTGGAGGCTGAAGATTGGGAAGCGTTTAAAGGCCAACAATGATTGACAAAAAAATTATTAAGAATGGGAAGATAGACTATGAAAGTAAACCAGCACGAAATATAAAAACAGATAGCAACAGTTTCTATCGCTATATAAAAATGAAAATCGTGGCCAGGTTAAATCTTGGTCCCTAATAGGACGAGACCAGGGAGTTAATAATGGGAAACATGGAGATGGCAGAAGCACTGAAAAAATATTTTCTATTATTCTTTACGTGAGAGGACACTAATAATACACCAACAATGGATAGTCAAGGGGCTAAAGGGGGGAAGGAACTTAACACAATCAACTTCACTAAAGATGTGGCACTATGTAAGCTAATGGGAGTAAAGGCGGATAAAACCCCTGCATGCGATGGCTTGAGAGGGTCTTAAGAGAAGTAGCGGCAGGAATAGTGGATGCATTGGTTGTAATTTACCAAAATTTCCTGGATTCTAGGACGGTCCCAGCTGATTGGAAAACAGCAAATGTAACACCCCTATTTTAAAAAAGAGACAGATAAAAACGCAAATAAATCGAGACCAGTAAGCCTAATTTCTGTGGATGGGAAGATGTTGGAGTGCATTATTAAAGAAGCAGTAGCATGAAATTTGGAAAATCAAACTTAGGTCAGGCAGAGTCAGCATGGATTCATGAAGGGGAATTCGTGTTTGACACATTGGCTAGAATTCTTTGAGGATGTAACGAACAGGGTTGATAAAGGCGAACCAGTGGATGTGGTGTATTTGGACTTCTAGAAGGCCTTTGACAAGGTGCCACGTAAAATGTTACTGCACAAGATTAAGTTTCACGTGCATGGGTGTAATATAATAGCATTGATAGAGGATTGCCTAACGAACAGAAAACAGAGAGTAGAGATAAACGGTTCATTCTCAGGATGGCAATCAGTAACCAGGGGGGTGCTGCAGGTGTCAGTGCTGGGACCAAACTATTTACTATCTATATTAACGACTTGAAGGAAAGTAGCGAGTGTAACATAGCTAAGTTTTCCTACGATAGAGAGATGGGAGGAAAAGCAATAGGTGAAGTGCACACAAAAAATCTGCAAAAGGAAAAGACAGGCTAATTGAGTGGGCAAAAACTTTTCAGAGAGAGAAAAAAGTTGGAAAGTATGAGGGCAGGAAAAATTAGGAGCTATTTATGATTAAAATGTAGAATGATTTCAAAATGCTGCTTTACAGCTGGACTTGGGGGTACTTGTGCATGAAAGACGAAAAAAAGATTAGTGTGCAGGTACAGCATTGACCAGGAAGTTCAATGGTATCTTTACCTTTATTGCAAAGGAGTTTGGCGCGTAAAAGCTGGGAAGATTGCTGCAGTAGTACAGGGTATTAGTGAGTCCACACCTGGACTAATGCGTGCAGTTTTGTTTTCCATATTTACGAAAGGATGTACCTGCTTTGGATGCAGTTCAGAGAAGGTTCATAATATTGATTCCAGAGATGAGGAGGTTGACAGTTGTGGAAAAGTTGAGGAGGTTGGAATTCAGAAGAACGAGAGGTGAGCTTATCGAAACGTATGAGAAAAATTGGGGGCTTGGCAAGGTGGAGCAGAGAGGATGTTTCCACTGATACGGGAGACTAGATCTCGATGGCATAATCTCATAATCAGAGGCCGCCCATTTAAAACTGAAATGAGGATAAATGTCTTATTTCAGTGGGTTGTGGATCTGAAGAATTCACTGCCCCAGAGTGCTACGCAGGCTGGTTCATTGAATTTATTTAACGGGAAGATAGACAGATTTTTGAGTGTTATTGATTTAATGTGTTATAGAGATCGGGCAGGGATGTGCAGCTGGGTCATGAGCAGATCCGCCATGATCCTATTGAAGGTCGGGAGCTGGCTGGAGTTGTGAACTGGACTACTCCTGCACCAATTGCTTATGTTGTTACGTTCATTTTTGAAAGACACATTGGAATTACTTCAGCATCAAGCCACAGATTGAAATTGAGATAAGCGCAGCGAGAGATAGCGGCAGAATTGGGTCAGATGGCGGAATAGACAAGGGAGATGGTTCGATCCAAAACAGCCTCCGAATCCAATATTCAGTGACAGGTTGCTGACTGATATCAGTCAGTGGACGCAAATCAGTAAAGTAGTGGTTCGGCTCCGTGGCTTAGCTGATCAAAGCACATGTCTAATAAACAGCCAATCTTGGGTTTAACCATCAGAATTGCCTAATTATTTTTACACAATGCATGACAGGCGAATTTCTCCCCGCGTGAAAGGGCTTTTAAGGTTAACTACCACCGCACCAGTTGCCATTCAGGACTAACACTCCAGTCGCTGCAAGGTGTGGGTCGAATTCCACTGCTGCCATAATTTCTGGCGGGGATAATTCTTTGCCTCATCAATAAAATCCAAGTAGTGCTGTATGTGACTTTGTTTCTGTCAGACTAATGTAGCAAGCGCTGATGTGGTGTGCGTTGTGGCCGTAGTCACCTCGGTTCGAATCCGAGTTACGGCACAGTTTTCCCTTTTCCTTTTGTCCTCTGCGGCAACTGCTGATAAAACAAAGCAAAACATCAATCTTTGCTTTATTAAACAAGTATTCTTTGTTTGCCATTAGAAACATGTTTACTCATTCAAACGGACCTATTGTCTCAGCTTTTTCTGCTTTCCAAAAACAATAGCCCTTTGTTTAAAATACTCCACTCAACAGCTGCATTGGCGCAGCAGTGGCTGCGTAGGTTAATGGAAAAGACGCCTGACTTTGATACCAAAGAAGTTCTGTCATGGGCTTTTAATTCACCCGGTCAATCGTTTCTTTTTCTCTGCTTTGAATCTGTTTCACAATGTAACATTTCTGGCGCTCCCTCACCTGAAGCAACGGAAGGCCTGTTACTGACCGACGCTAGTTGCACACTTTCAACATTGTTGCAACTTGATGCATGGGCAGGACAAGCGTTGAGTTCCGTTTGTCGCTGTGGATTGCAGTTTGGATGCAAAAAACATAAAGCGAATGACTGATTACACTCTAGCCGTAAAACGAAGTGGCCGAATGGTTCATACAAAGGTCTGCGAATGCATTGTGCACTACATGCGTGGATGCAAATATAATCTTCGTTGTTATTGCCTTGAACATTTGCTGCTTCAATTTGTTTTGTTAATCACCGTAAACTTAATTTCCAAATTCATCTTTTGCTCCAAATATGCTACATTGAGCTCATGTCCTTTCTCAAATTACGAATATTTAAATTAAAAGGAAAACATTTGTAGGATTATGGGGAGTGGGACTATTTTTTAGCTCTCTCACGGACACAGCACAGGCAGGATGGGAGTTGTAATGTTATTCTTTACCGACAGAATATGAGATCTCAATACGTAATGAGTTGCGTTGTTTATTTTTATCTGAGGCTCGTTGGTATAGCGATTTGATTCTCGCTCTGGGATTTTCAACGTTGAAATGTGACCGATCCTGGTTGCAATTACCGGACGGTTGTCACAAGGGTTTAGCCAAAAATCACATTTTCACAGCCGAATGGCACTGCAGAAAAGATCAATAATTTAAGTTAAAATGTGTGAATTTGCACCATATTTTTTACATCGTCCGAAATCTCAGAACTTCACAGGAGCAACGTTCAAACCAACCACTTGAGTAAAGTAATTGGATTCCTTGTGTCTGCGACTTTGTGTCTCATTGGATGTGTTACACACTTGGGGGTGTGAAGAGGCAGAGCATGAGGAGCGGATGTTCAAAGAGCGGGAGCAGAGAGGAGCGGCTGTTTGCAGAGCGGGAGCAGAGAGGAGCGGCGGTTCACAGAGCGGGAGCAGAAAGGAGCGGCTGTTTACAGAGTGGGAGCAGAGAGGAGCGGTTGTTTACAGACGGGGACCAGAGAGGAGTGGCTGGTTACAGAGCGGGAGCAGAGAGGAGTGGCTGGTTACAGAGCGGGAGCAGAGACGAGCGGTTCTTTACAGAGTGGAAGCAGAGAGGAGCGGCTGTCAACAGAGCAGGAGAAGAGCTGAGTGACAGTGCCCAGTGCTGGACCTGTGACGTTTTCGAGCAGTTGCTGAAGAAATTCTTTTTCAGCTTCTGAAGTACTTTGCTGTGCATTATTGTGCTTCACTTTGTATTAAAAAAAAGCAATGATTAATTTTGCTGGCTTGAAGATTAAATAACAAAATTGTTATGTATTTAACTATGTTATAGTTGCCATCAGAGGGGCGCGATTGTTGGATTCATAATTGTCACCTGCACACAAGTGCAGCCAAATGCAGCGCCCGTATAAAAGATTGGCAGCCATGATACTTAGGCACTCTGGAGTTGTGATACAGAATTCTTAATGAAGAGAACGCTGAAAAACAGGCTCTCTCTAGTCTAGCCGGATCTAAATGATCACGTGGAAACCCGGCGATACCGGCAGAACATGTACCAGGAACACGCGGCTGGTCACGTGACATCGACGTTAACGACCCTCTATTCGTCCTGAATTACCATCATGGTTCCAAGTGGATTGCTGGTTCTATTTTTGCCAAGGAAAGGAATAGGGTGTTTATAATCAAACTGTTAAATGCCGAAACGTGCAGAAAGCATTTAGATCAGACCGATTTGCGATTTACTGACAACCAGGTACGACTTGAAGAGGACATCACCATCGACGATCCACTAACACACACACAACCAGCAACCGAACTCGTTGTCAATCACAAGGATGAATCTACCGTTCCTGACAATCTGGTCAGACCAGCCACGTTGCAGTGCAGAAATAGTCCGGCCAACTCACACGGGCCAGGGTTTGAACTTAGGCTATCAACCAGGCGGCGAAAGGCACTGGATCGCTTCAACTTGTAAATAACTTGTACCGAAGGTGGGAGTGAGGGTATGCATATGACGATGTAATACTTGCCACCAACGGGCGCGATTTTTGGATTCCTAATCGTCCCCTGCACAGGGCTTGTATAAAGTGTTGTCTGGCATGTTGTTTCGGCATTCTGGAGTTGTAATAAAAGAAGGATAAGGACCCACTAAGTTTAGCTCACTATACTCAACCTCGTGGAGTTCTTCTACAAACGACAAAACAAAGTAAGCCTTGGCGTTTCAGGGGTCGAATACTCGCCTGCCACGCGGTTATTCTGCAAACAATAACCATAACACATCTCATAAAGATTGTTGCAATAAAAAGTGTAAATTCATAAAATCTGTGTGCGAAAATCGAAAGTAACAGATCACTTGATTCTGAGAATATTTATTTCACCAACAACGATCAACTCTTCATACAAATTGGGGCTGGCCCAATGAAAACGTGCGATCTAGACGTGATTGCGACCCGCTGCCGTCTGATATGGAATCAGAACCGCAGCCATTGCTGCACAAGGTCCAAAGCCGACAAGAGCAACCGCATCGAAAGGAAGGGTATAAACAAGACATGCTTACCATACACTGAACGTCAGGCAGTATCCGTGGGGAGCGAAACCACTTAAAATTTTAGGTCGATGATGGTTCCTCACAGCATGTGTATAGGAGGTTGATGTGAGGAGCGGCTGTTTAAATGTGGAGCAACGAAGACGCTGGTCCAATTCTCGGCCAATGAAAATCCACGGTTTTACTAATGCATTTCAGTAAACAAATTAAATTTAAAAATGTACATGAAGCACTGCAGAAAGAAAACTCTCATTTCTGGGTTTCAGCCCGTTATATCACGGTCTGTGACGCTGCTCCATTTGCCTTGGAATCCAGGTGCTGCATATATCGGCCAGATTGAGACTACCTTCAACCTAAGACAGTTCAGTTGTCGAATTTCTTGTGACATGAAAGATGACTGGTCTAATTGCTCAATGCAGCAACAAATGTAAATAAAAATCCGCTTTTGACCAATCTGCATAGCTCGATTGCAACGCTGGGCATTGTGTGTTTCAATTCTTTCAATTGTTGGCTGTTTTATTGTTCTAACAAGATGACTATGTCATCGTCTAAGCGACGGTTGGCAACGACGTTAGCACCGCACACGGCATGACAGAAGCTGGTGACTGCTGGATAGACCACTACCTAATCCACTCTGTTATTTAAATTAATGTAGACTGATAACAACAGCGGGAGCAGAAACGCTGGCGCAAGAAAACCAAAGCTGGAGCTCTGAAATACGCTTCTAATCAAGCATATTCAGACAGCGCCCCAAAAACAACTTCAGGAATTCCAGTCAACCGGAGACACAGAGTGTCCAAAGTGATTGGTCGGCGTTCGAGGCCTCTGTCGTTAGCACCTGTGTCATGACGCTTGATAAATCAATCAGGAAACATCAAGATTGGTTCGACAAGAATAAGCAGATGATCAGGAGCTAATAAACCACAAAGGCAAGGCATTCTTGAATTGGAAACAGCAGCAAAACTCAAGAGCAAGAAAGCAGTTATTTCGATGTCTGAAGGTCGAGGTGCAAGATAAAACTATCGACGTATTGAACAGATGATGAGGGGATATATCGCAGGTGATCAAGCAGCTTGCTGATAAATGCAGTGTGCATGGATTCATTGGCGCAGTCAAGACCAACCACCGTCCAAGCAGTGAAGTTTGCACCCAATAAAGGGCCAGGAACGGAAAAGACAGAGAGGCAGTCAGTGCCGTCTGGAAGGAGTATTGCGAGATCTACTTTACAGAGACTCTGTCTTTGAAATAAGTGTCCTCGATTCCATCCGAAAGCATGCTACCCACCACGAACTCAGCATAACCACAGCCCTGCATGAGTTTCAAAAGGTTATCCGATAAATGAAGAAAAACAAAGTCTCATGAGCACTGGAATCCCAGCTGCAGCATTAAATCATGGCGGGGAATTACTTTTGGCGCAAATGCAAGAAATCATTTCTCTCATTTGCAATACAGAGGGCATGCCAGGGGATCTCGGAGACGCTGTAATCATGGCCATCCTCAAGAAAGGTGTAAGTGCGATTGCGGTAATTACAGACGAGTTTCCCTGCTGTCTGCCCATGGGAAAGTCATCAGAAGAATCCTCCTCAATCACGTTCTCCCAGTGACTGAAGATTGGTAGATTCGCTGTGCTAATTCATCCCACTAAGGGGAGTAGTGGTCATGATCTTCACCACGCGCTAAATTTCAGAAAAACGCAGCATCGAACTCTGGACACCAACTACTTTGACCTCAAAAAAGCCTTCGACTCCTTCAACAGTGAGGGATTATGGAGTGTCCTCATCAAATTCCGCTGCCCTCAAAATTATTTCATAATCCACCACCTGCTTCACGATGACATGAAGCCGTCATGCTGAACAACGGATCCACCACATACGTGCGAACCGTTCTGAAGCAAGGCTGAGTCATCATACCAAAGCTCTTCTAGATCTTCCTTTTTGCACTGATCCATTTCACTCTCAATATGCTCTCCCCTACTTTTGACCTAATCGACAGCATAAATGGAAAATTTTTCAAACTACGTCGCCTCCAGTCCAGATCCAAAGTCGTTCACCATTTGCGATTTAATTATAGTATGCAGGGGATGCTTGCGACTGTGCACAGTGGGAGGTTGAGCTCCATACCTTCGTCAATACCAGCAGCGAAGCTTACGTGAGCGTGGGCATTACATTACCCATCCATAAGACAAAGGTTTTCGACCAACCTGCACTGCCACAGAGTTTGGCCATCTTATTATCAAGGTCCATGACGAGGCTTTGGACAACCGAGACTATTTTGCATACATCGGTACGCTCATATCAACAAGGGAAGACGTCGATGACAAAGTCCAACACCGCAGTCAGTGTACCAGTGCAACGTTCTGTCGCGGACGAAGAGAGTTTTCAATGAGCAGGATCTGAAGCCCGGCACCAAGCACAATGCCTGCAGGGCAGTAGTGATGTTCCCACTCTGACATGCTTCAAAGACATGGCCGGTCGACAGCAGTCACTTCAACGCACTGGAGAAGTAGCAACAATGCTTTCTCGGCAAATTCCTGCAAATACATTGGCAGGATAGGCACACCAACGGCAGTATTCTCTCTCAGGCAAACATCCCCAGCATGGAAGCATTGGTCACACTCCATCAGCTCTGATGGACAGGGGACTTCTACCTCATGTCCAATATTAAACTGCCAAAAAAGGTGCTCTACTTAGAGCTGCAACAGGGCAAACGAGACAATGGTGGCAGAAGAAACTCTTCAAGGACACTCTCGCAATATACTTGAAAAATTGCAATATTCCCACCGACATCTAGGAATCTTTGGACCTAGACGGCCCAAATTGAGGCAGAAACATTTGGCAAGGGGCCACACACCTCAGGTCTCTTCACTGGAATCACGGAGAAGCCAAGCGCACACAGTGGAAGGAGCCCACGGCAACGCAACCACCCCACCCATCCGTCCTTTCAACCACCGTCTGCCCCACTGGTGACAAGGAATGTGGTTCTCGCATTTTCTCATCACTCACCTGAGAACAAGCATGAGTGAGGAAGCAAGTCATCCTCGACTACGAGCGAGTATCTAAGAGAAGACAAATAGGGGAAGACAGAAATATATAGATGTATTCAAGGAGAGCATAAATACGCATACGAGTGTTGATGTTGAAGGGGTTAGATCAAGATGGGAGGAAGCAAGTCCTTCAGCAGCATAAACACATACACTGACCTAATTGGCCGAATGGAAGTTTATGTGCTTAAAATACTTTGTATTATATTTTGTGCATCAGTAACCTTTATAATTCCAATACAACTAACACATATTCAATTCTGATTCTTTACTGATATATGAGAGATGTATCCTCTCCATGCATTCTCTCTAACACACAGTGCCCACTGAAGTTCCGATATACACAGCACTTTTCCCAATAAGGAATGGTTTAATTCTATGAATATAATCGCTGAACACTCAGTACACATTTACGTTACAATATGCACAGCGCATGACCAGATATCGATTCATTTTTCAGATGGGAGCGATTTCTCTTGTGACTATACTGGCATTAGTCAGTCCCTGTTATATTTCCAACATATTGAGCCGATGCCTAATATTGATTTTAATGTTATGGGAGAGAATTATCTTCGCAATATTCCTCCATTTAGTGACGCACTAATGTGGATGGTAATAGGGCAGTAAAGAAACTAAAGGTGTTCCAGAGAAGGTGATGTTTGGAAGAGCAGAACGATTACCAGCAACTGCTATCCGAGAACGGGAGCACTGGTTAAGAAACGATTTATTGAACTTACTGTTGAGACCAGAAGGTTGTAAAGTGCCGAAAGGAATGATATGGTCCGCAACCCAATTACTCAGTACAGAAAGCCTGGCCAAGGCGGTTTGATTCCTGGCCAAAACAGAACCCTGTACGCTTTGTATTGGGAAATTTGGAACCATTACAAAAGCCAAATTCTTACCTCTTTTCAGCAATAGAAAAAACAAGCCTGACTGATATTCTGGGCAGTGGCAGTTTCATTAAGTTGCACGGTTGACGCTGAATGTAAGTTTCTCCCAAATCAGCGATCTCATGAATACAGAAAGCAAAATGTCAAGGTCCTCCATTGGCCGGAATCGAAAACCTGTATAAGACATTCAATTAGGGACAGAGATGAATACACATGGAATCCTTAACTTTACTGAGTGAGTTGAATTTCATATCGCTCCGCTGCTGATCTGGGATTTCAGTAGATGTGGGAAAATGGCTCGAGATCACGTAAATTTAATTTAAAATATTTATGTTTTCTGGAAAGTCGACCCGTTTTGAGAAGCTGATTTATTGACTAAAATTGAGCCTCGTTCGTCCGCCGTTTGAATTCTGGACTGCTTGCAACTCAGTTGTAAAATCCTGAAAGAAGAATAATGCCCATAAAGCAAAGCAACCGTATTGAAATTTCAGATTTTGAAGAAACTTCAATAGGTTATTACCACCATCGTGCCTGTGCTTGCTGTCTGAATGTCTCACACCCCTTGTTCCGACAAAGGTTATCCCTTTAAAGTATGTATTAATAATTTGAGACGTGATATGAATCCAATGTAGCATTCTTGGAATATAAAGGTGAATTTAGACTTGAGGTTTAAGGTGAATGACAAAATACGATATGTATCGAATGTTTGTGCAATAGTGACGAAAATGGGATTCGAAGCCACCACTGCAGAGCACAATATATTTACTGTCTATCACCTCGACCTCTCAACCAATTCCTCTCCGTGGTAAATTGTGATTAGCCATTACATTTCCTGCTTTTTGCATCCGAAATAAATCAGCTGTGGCAAAGTCCCCTTCGCCGCTTGACCTGTCCACGCACCTTGATCGACAATGTTAAAAATGTACAACCAGCTTCTGTAAATAAAAGGCCTTCCGTTACTCCAGGCGAGGTAGTATCACAAATGGCCGGTTTTGAGACAGAATGAGAACAGAAAAGAAACATTTGCGACTGGAGAGTTCAATGACGACGAAGGATTGCATTAGACTCGACGTCAGGCGCGTTATCGTTTTGACCAGGCGGCCGCTGCCGTCGCCAGAAGTATTGTTATGGAGCGAATTGTGAGGAAAGGGTCATTGATTGTGGAAAGCAGAAAAAGCTGTGATGTGAGGCGGGTTTAAAGGAGTAAATATGTTTCCAACACAAACAAAATAGTATTTGTTTCATGCAGTGAGGTCTAAAATTTCGCTGCACTCTATCAGCAGGATCTGCAGAGAGCAAAGGATTTAAAGTAAATGTGCTGTAACTCGGATTCAAACCAAGGTTGCTGCGGCCACAAAGCAGAATGCGAACCACTATACGATAACTGTGCCACATATCTTCGACTGAAACTCTGCTCTGAACCGAGCACAATCTCACACATCACTTAGAAAAGATCGATTTTTTTGAAGAGGCCCAAATCAGCCCCGCCAGAAATGATCGCAGCGGTGGAATCCGGCCCACGCACCGCAGATACTGCAGTGTTAGTCCAGAACTGGAACTAATGCAGCCGTAGTTACATTTAAAATGATTGTAGGCGCGTTCACACAGACAGAAATCGCTGATCGTGGGTTATAACGACAAAAAAAGGCAGGCTCGTTGTACATCGATGCCAGGATCTTTTATTGATTCGACAGGCGCTTCGATCAGTTAAGCCATGGAGTCAAATCATGCCTTTGATGCATCGCCTGCAGGAACTGATATCTAGCACGATCGGTTGAAGTCTGAGACCGTTTTTACATCAATGCATCACTCTTGTCTAATTCGCCATGTGTGCCGATGATGTCTGTATCACTTGCGGCTTTTATCTCTGTGTCAAACTCTAAATTGAATTGGAATGTACACCTGAGTTTCTTTCCGACATGATTAAAAAGTGGGGATCACACAATTCCTAGTCTGACGTTGGGAAAATAATTTCCTAACATTTATAAAAATATATTGTTTATTGTGATACAGTAATTACAATACTCCACTTTAAAGATTTCGGTTCAATTCGGTTGAAGGCGACACTATGACACCTACATGCTTAAATTAATCCTCATTATTTGACGGAAGATGCTTTATCTTTGCACGTTATAGTGATTCGCAACAGATAAATACAGATTTCAAGCAGAAAAACCGTTTTTGTAGAAAGGATTGTGAAACTGTTGTGTTTACTGTCCCAGAGCAACAGATGTAAAACAAGGTTTAAAAATGGCAGCGTGTTGGAGGAATTGGAGAGAGAGGCAAGAGAACCACAAAAAGGTCACAAAGCAACTTCGAGAGGTGCTCCCTGACCAGATCATTGCTGCGGATGGCACGGATTTTTTGCTGTTAAAAATTAATAATATGCAACGTTTATTTGCAGGAGTTTCTGTTTCTATCATGTTACAGTCATTGGCGATTAGAAATAGGAGGGGGCCATTCAGCCCTCGAGCCTGTTCTGCCAATTAAGTATATCACGGCTGATATATGTGATTTGCCTGTGATAATTCCATGAATTTTAATATTCTCTCCTCACAAAAATCTGCAAATCTGTATTTTGAAATTGCCTATTGACTCCCAGCCTCAAAAGCTTTGTAGGAAAGAAAGTTCCAGTTTTTCGCTACGCATTATGTGAGAAACTGATTCTCACTTATCACTGAATGAGATATCTCTAATTTTAGAGTTTTCCCCAATTGAGCTGGACACTCACACCAGAGTGAATAATTTCTCTCTATCTTACAGTTATTTGTATCCAGCTCTGCCCGAAGTCCACAGCCTAGAACATTAACTGTTCCTCTGATCATGTCTCTCGCATTTAGATTTGAGCTCTTGCCTCTCGACCCGATGATTCTCTGCGCCCAATATGAGCAAACGGGTATTTAACCGGGTGCATAAATTTAATGTAGTTGGTAGAAGGATTAGAGGGGAGATAAGTAAGCAGTTCTTCAACCAGCGAGAGCTGGGAGTCTGGAACTTACTGCCTGAATGGATGGTATCTGCAGAAATCATCATCACATTTTCTTTAAATACTTGGATGTGCTCTTAAAGAGAAGTCATCTGCCTATCCCAATTCCTAACGTTGTAACCCATCCATGGACCACCTATTCCTATTTCTATCTTTTCAACTCTTCCATGGACAGCCTAACCCCTGTGCCTTCCGCTGCAACCGATCCACGTACCTCTTATTCCTATCCCCATTGCTATACCCCATCGATGGACAGCCTATTCCTGTCACTGCGGCTGTAACCCATCCATGGACCGCCTACCCCAATCCCCACACTGTCACCTATCCATGGACCGCCTATTTCTATCCCTAATTCTGTAAACCTTCGTTCGACAGCTTGACTCTATGCCGAACGTTGCAACCGATCCATGGGCCGCCTATTGCTATCATTATCTGTGTAAACAATGCATGGACTGCCTATCCCTATTCCAATCCCTGCAACCTATCCATAGACCGCCTATTCCATTCACTATCTGCAACCCATCCATGGATCATCTCCCTCTATCCCCATCGATGCAACCCATCCATCGATAGTCTATTCCTATACCTATCTCTGCAATCCTTCCATGGACCGACTATTATCATCCCTATCGCTGAGGCCCATTTCTGGACTGCACATTCTTATCAGTATCTCTGCAACCCATTCATGCAGTGCCTATCCCTATCGCTATCGCTTTACCCCATCCAGAGACTGATTAATCATATTCCTATCGCTGTAACACAACATGGCATGCCTATTTCTATCCCTATCTCTGTAACCAATCCATGGACTATCTATTCCTCTCCTTATCGCTGAGACCCATCCATGGACCGCCTATTCCTATACCCATTTCTGCTACCCTTGCATGGACAACCTTTCCCTATGCCTTTATCTTTATCCCATACATCGACTGTCTATACCTATCCTTGTCGCTGTAACGCAACATGGCCTGCCTATTCCTATCTCTATCTCTGTAACGCATCCATGGCCTGTCTATTCCTATCCTTAGCGCTGTGACCCATTTATGGACAGCCTATTCCTATACCTAACTCTGCAATCCATGCATGGACTGCCTATCCCTATGCCTATCACTTTAACCCATCCATCGATTGTCTGTTCCTATCCTTTTCGCTGTAACCCAATATGGCCTGCTTATTCCTATCTCTCTCTCTGTAACCCATCCATGGATTGCACATCCCCCTAATGCTGTCACTGTAACCAATCCATGGATTGACAACTCCTATCCCTCGGACCGGTTATTCCTATCTTTATTGCTTTGATCCGCCCATTGTTTACCTATTACTCTCCATATCGTTGTAAAGCATCGACGGATCCCTATTGCTATAACATATCCATGGATTGACTAATGCTATCCCTATCTCGGTAACCCATCCATGGTCCGCCTATTCCTATCCGTATCGCTTACAGCCACCCATAGTCTGATGATCCCTATCACTGTCCATCATCCATGAGCTACCTGCTCCGTTCAATATTTCTGTAGCCCATTCATGGACCGCCTATTCCTATACCTCTTGCTGGGACCAATGCAAAGACTGCCTATCCCTGTCTCTGTAACCCATCCATGGGTCACATGACAATATTATTATCTCTGTAACTAATCGAAGGGCTGGCTATTCCTTTCCCTATCTCTGAAACCAAACGATGGACCGCCTAACACTATCCTTATTGCTGTAACCCATCCATGGACCAGCAGCCCTATCCGTATCTCTGAAACCCAATCATGCACCACCTATGCATATCTCTATTGGTGTAACCCAAACATGGACTGCCTATACCTATCCCTTTCTTTGTACCTCCTCAGTGGACTTTGCATTCCAATCCCTGGTTTTAACTCATCCATGGACTGCCTATCCCTATCCATTTCTCTGTAACCTATTCATGGATTGTGTATTCCAATTCCTATCTGTAACCCATCCATGGACTGCCTATCGCTCTATCTGTAACCCATGCATGGGCTGTTTATTCCTATCGATATCTGAAACAAAACCAGGGAACCCCTATCCCTATTTCCATAAACCATCCATCGACTGCCTATCCATATCTAACCGACCCAGGGACTGCCTATCCCTATCCCTATCGCTGTACCCCTCCATGGACTGACTATCCCTATCAGTGCAACCCATCCATCACCGCCTATCCCGATCGCTTTAATCTTCCATACCAGGGCTTCCAATGGGCCATCCTTTTGTCATAACCGAATATTCCGCTCCACCTCGGTTGTCTTTGTCCTCAAACATGTTCGTCCCATTTCCCGCAATTCTGGTCGCGCCCATTCTCTCCCTCTTTCGCAATAAATAAGGGTGTAATCTTGCACTCACCTTATACCCGACCAGCCTCCACAATCAAAGGATCATCCACCGTCAAGTCTGCCTCCTCTAGCGTGATTTAACCACCAAACTCTTCTTCCTCTCTCTTACCATTCCCATTGTGAAGAGACTGCTTCTTCCGCGACAGCCATGTCCTTTCCACAGTCACTCTAAGCAGCCCCTCTACTACCCACGGCACCTTCCCAGGCAAGCGTCGGACACGCAGCACCTGGATTGCTACCTCCTCACTACCCACTGTCCAGGGCCCAAAACACACCTTCCAGGTAAAACAGTGTTTTACTTGTATTTCGTTCAATGTGTTATACTGTATTCGCTGCTCACCTTGTGGTCTCCTCTGCACTGGGGAGACGAGATATAGATTGGGTGATCGCGTTGTGGAGCACCTCGGTTCAGCCGGTAAGTTTGACACTGAGCATCCGGTCACAAGGTATTTTAATTCTCCGCCGCACTTTTCATCTGAGATCGAAGTTTTTGGTGAAATGAATCTAACTATAAGCTCGAGGAAAGGCACCTCTTCTTTCGATTCGGTACTTTACAAACGTCTGTGCTCAAGATTGGGTACAACAACTGAAGATCATAAACACTGCTCAAATTTTTTTGGACACTAGCTGCTGCGAATGATTCTGAAGTTCCCATTTAGAGATCCACTAGACCCATCTTGTGTTTCTATACTTGGCCAATTTTATCCACTTTTGCTATGCACAATCAATCCCTTGATTCATTTCATCTCCTGCCTTCCATACTGTCACAGATATTCCCATTTGCTACTTTCCCAGCCCACATTCGTTTCCCTGCCTCTGAACCTGTTTAATACCTGCTAGAACTCGAACTATTTCCAGTTGTGATGATTAGTCATCGATCTAACACAGTAAATTACTTAGGTCTCCAGAAATATTTTCTGGCCTGCTGATTATGTCCAGCAATCTCTGTTTGAATTTCAGATTTTCAGCACCGCCAGTACTTTCCTTTGGAAATATTCACATCAGCTCCTTGGTGTGAGGCACGGTGAGCAAGCAGCAAGGTCTCCGTTTTATAAACTGAAAAGCGCAGAATCGACTCTCTCCATGCTTGCATAAAATGTTGCTTTTCAACCGACTGTTGCTCCGACAGATGACGAATTGAAGCTAAATCTGCCAACCCATGTGTCTGAAGATCCAGTGAATCGCCTGGATAGATCGGAGATCGATGCTGCTCCCTTCGTTTTTCTTGAAATTGGCGTGCTGTGAAGATCATGTCCATTGTGCCCGTCAGTGGCCAGAATCAGTAATACGAATCTGAGACTCGACAGTCACGGGGAGAAGGGGATTAAAGAGAATTCATCCGATAACTTTCCCTGGGCAAGACCGCAGGGAAACTCCTCGGTAATTAGCGTAATCGTATTTATCGCCTTTCTTGAAGCTAGTCCCGATTATAACGTCTCCTAAATCCCCTGGCCTCCCCTCCTCATTCCAAATAAAATAAATTAGTTCATGGATTCGCACTAACAGTAATTCCCCGCCACGATTTAGTGTTTCGGCGGGGATTCCATGTTCTCCTGAGGCCTTGTTGTTCTTCAATTATCGGATGGCCTTTTGAAAATTGTGCCGTGCTGTGGTTTTTCTGAGTTGGTGACGGGTTGCATGCTGTCAGATGGAATCGAGGACACTCATGTCGAAGACACAGTCTCTCATAAGCAGATCTCGAAGTACGCCTTCCAGCGGGCACTGACTTCTTCTCTGTCCTTGATAATTATTCTTCCATTTCTGGCCCATGGTGGGGTACACATTTCACTGCTTGAACTTAATTGGTCTTGACGGCGCTAATGAAGGTATGCACGTCTTTTTTGTCAGCTCGTTGCTCGGTCTCCTGCGCTATTTCGACGCACCATCTGTTCTTTAGGTCGCGAGTTTTATCTTGGATTGCGGTCTTTCGACTCCTAAAGAACTGCTTTCATGCTCTAGAATTGTGCATCTGTTTCCAATTCAATAATGATTTGCATTTGTGGATTATTAGCTCCTGCATCTCCTTGTCATTCTCGTAGAAGCAGTCTTTCTGTTTCCTGATGGATTTATCAAGCGTCTCCAGACAGGTGCTAACTATGGATGCCTTCAGGGCAGACCAGGCACTGTGGACACTGTCTCTCCGGGTGACTGCAATTATTGAAGAAGGTTGCGGGACGTTGTGAGAATAGAGGTTTCTTAATTTGGTCATTGAGTGTCCAGCTTTGGTTATCCTGCGGTAGCGTTTCTTTTCCCGATGCTGTTTGAGTCGACATTAATTTAATAAAAGGGTGGATTAGGCGGTGGTCCATTTGGCAATCATCAGCAACTGACATGGCGTGGGTGGTGCGGACGTGGTTGCGATCCCTCGCCCAGACAATGATGTAGTCATTTTGTTGGATCAGTAAACCAGCCACCTTGTGAATGAATTGAAACATATACCGCCCAGCTTCCTAATCAAGCAATGCCGATTGGTCGAAAGCTGATTTTTTATCAATATCCTGTTGCTGCATTGAGCAATTAGTGCAGTTTGCTTTGTTTTCACCAGAAAACCAACAACTGTTTTTCAGATGAACATTGTCCCAGTCGGGCCGATATATGCAGCACGGGGATTGCAAGGCAAATGGAGCAGCATCACAGACCGAGGTATGACGGTGTGAAACCTCCAAATGGGGGTTTTCTTTGTACAGCGCTTGATGTAACATTTTAAAATTATTTTTTTTACTGAAATTCATTAGTAAATCCGCGGGACTGGAATTGAACTCTTGTGTTATCTACTCCTGCATTTAAGCATCTGTTCCTCATTGCACGCTCCTCTAGGTTTGTTTTGAGTAACCAGCATCGACCTGAAACATGAACTCTGTTTGTCTGTCCACGGATGCGGGCTGGCCTTCTTGTATTACCAGCGTTTTCTTTTTATCATCATCACCGGCAGTTTCTCGTCAAGAGGATGAAATGCTTCCGCGCCAAAAAGCGATAAGTTCACAGGTGTATCAATGAATAATCTGATATTCCAGATCCCATCCTAGATTGCGAAGGGTGGAAGATGCATGTGCTTGAAATTTTTCACGTGTGGTGGCCGTTGGACACCAGCCACCATACGGGTTTGATAGATCTCGATATTGATCCGGTGGCAAGGTATACGCAAGTCAAACTGGAACCCAGCTCTGCTATCCAAACCGAGCGCGCACATATATCTTTGTGAGGTCTGGCCCATGCTGCCCTTGGGCTCTCATACCTTCTGAACACCAGATTCCTGCCTCTCTTGGGCCCCCGGCCAATTCAATGTGTGGACTCTTGCCGCCCCTTCACCCCTCTGGCTGT
Source organism: Pristiophorus japonicus (assembly GCF_044704955.1). Lineage (NCBI taxonomy): Eukaryota > Metazoa > Chordata > Chondrichthyes > Pristiophoridae > Pristiophorus > Pristiophorus japonicus. The sequence goes on along the minus strand of NC_092001.1, from coordinate 15,782,002 downwards.
GCCTGCCCACACTGCAATCAGTGACCTGGCGTCATAGCGATCGCCGTACTGCAGCAGCACGCGCTGATCCCTGGCCACAAGCTTCCACCTCAAAAAGGCCCCGGCCTGCTGATAGTCTTGCAGGCCAGGACCGCGCCAATTTCTGGGCCAGGCCGACGAACTTTGCACCCTCCAATTGCCCCGGCCTGCTGATTGTCTTGCAGGATCGGACCGCGCCGATTTCCAGGCCTGGCTTCCGCACTCTTCTCGATCCTTCCTGTAGATGCGGCTGCATTTGCCGGCTTGAGAACTTGTGCTGCAATGGTAGCGGTTCTGATTCCAGATCAGACGGCAGCGGTTTCCAATCACGTCTAGATCGCACGTTTTCAATGGGCCAGGCTCACTTTGAAGGAAGAGCTGTCCATTGTTGGTGCAATAAAAGTCCTCAGAATCAAATGATCTGTTACTTTCGATTTTCGCGCACAGTTTTTATTTCATTCATACTTTATAATCCAAGAATGTTTTCGGAATGTTTTATGTTTATTGTTTGCACCATAACAATATCTCCCTCGTGGCAGGTGAGAATTCTACCTCAGACCCACCAAAGCTTACATTGTTTTGTTATCTAATCTTCAAGCCAGCACAATTAATTATTGCATTGTATTAATGCAAAGTGCTACAAAAAAAGCACAGCAAAGTACTTCAGATGCTGAAAATGAATTTATTCAGCAAGTGCTCGAAACACTCCACAGGTCCAGCAACAGGGACGGCCAATCAGCTCTGCTCCCGCTCTGTAAACAGCTGCTGCTCTCTACTCCCGCTGTGTAAACAGCCGCTTCTCATGCTCTGCCTCTTTAAACAGCTGCTCCTCTTACCTCACAAGTGTGTAAGACGTCCAATGAGACACAGAGGCGCACACACCTAGAAGCCGAAACTTTAATCAGTTCGTTGTTTTTAACGTTGTTCCCGTGAAGCTCTCTGATTTTGGTCGATGTACAAAATACGGCGCAAATTCACTTGTTTGTACTTGTAATTATTCATCGTTTCTGCCGTAACTTTCAGCAGTGAGGAGGGGATTTTGACTAAAACCTAGCGACGACAGTCAGGGATTTGCACCCGGGATTTGTCGCATTTCAACGCTGAAAATCGCAAAGCAAGAATCAAATTGCTGGACCAACGAGGCTCCGAAAAAAAACCACAACGTAGCTCATTACATATTTAAATCTCATAATCTGTCAGTAATAAAGACATTTTAATGCCCATCCTGTCTGTGTTGAGTCCCTGAGAGAACTATCAAATTAGTCCCACTCACCATAATCCTACAAATGTAGTGCCTTTAATGTCTATATCAGTAATTTCTGACGTGATATATGCTGAGTGCAGCATCTTTGGAGCAAAAACTCAAATTGGACATGAAGCTTACGGTGATTATCAAAACAAACAGAATCATCAAATGTTTAACGCAATAACAACGAGGGTTATAGTCGAATCCGCAGCATGTAGCGCACAATGGATTAGCAGTCTTTTGCTTTAACCAGTCGGGCACCTCGCGTTACTAGTAGAATTTAATCAGTTATTCTGCTTTCTTCTTTTTACATCCAAACAGAAATCTCCAGCAACAAACGGAACTCACTGCTTGTCCTGTGCACCCAGTTGCAACAATGTTCAAAGTGTACAATTAGCTTCTGTCAGTAAAAGGCCTTCCTTTGCTTCAGTTGAAGGTGTGCCAGAAATGTTCTGCCTTGAAACAAATAAAAAAAGTTAGAACCGGTTTATTAAACGATCACGAGAGGATTTCTTTAGTCTCGAACTCAGGCGCCTTTTACCTTTAGCCCATGTAGCCATTGCTGCTACCACAACAATTGATGTCGGGACAACTTTAAGCAAAGGGCTATTGTTTCTGGAAGGCAAAATAAGCTGAGACAACAGGCGCGTTTGAATGAGTAAACATGTTTCTGCCGCCAAAAAAAGAAATATTTGTTTCATCCAGTAAAGTTTGATCTTTTTCTGTGGTCTCTCAGCAGGTGCCGCAGACGACAAAAGTGAAATTGCAAACTGTGCATTAACACGAATTCGAACACGATTTGCTCTGGCAACATCGCAGAATATTAACCACGAAAGCATCACTGCGTCCCACACCAGCTGTTGCAAGCCTGTTTTGACCACATGAACGTCACACACAGCATTGCATAGAAAATATGAGGCCAAAATCAGCCCCGCCAGAAATTAATACAGTTGGGGAATTCGACCCACACCTTGCAGCGACTGGAGCTTTAATGCAGAATGTCAACTGGTGCAACCGTAATTAAATTTAAATTGCCTCGAGCATTTCTCCCATGAATAAATTATCCAATTGTGTTGAATGTAAACAGGGATCTAGGCGTTACTGGGATTGGAATCGAGGATCTCCAATTTAGTAAACAACATCGTTGACCAGCTAAACCACGGAGGCATTCAACACCCTTATGTGCTTGCCTACACTGATTGCTATCAAGCAGTGCTTGCCACTGCTTTTCGACTCTGAGGCCGTTTTGAATCTATCCAACTCTCTTGTCTATTCCGCCATTTCTCCCGATTCTGCCACGCTCTCTCGCTGCGTATATCTCAGCCTCAATCTGTGGGTTATCGCTGCATTTTTCTCAGTCTCAATCTGTGGGTGATGCTAAAGGAATTCAAGTGTTTGTTTCGAACATGAATTAAATGAGAACATATGCAATAGGAGCAGGTGTCGGCCATTTGGCCATTGAATCCAGCTCTGACATTCAATTTCAACTGATCATGGACTCAGCTCTGCTTCTCGCCCGCACCCCGAATCCTTTAATCGCTCATAGCTCAAAACTGTGTCTATCGCACCTTAAATACATTAAATAATCCAACATCCACAGCTCTCTGGGGCAGTGCATTCCATCGATTTTCAAGCCTCTGAGAGAAGACATATCTCATCTCAGTTTTAAATGGGCGACGCCTTATTCTAAGAGTATCAACCAAATCTATTTGTGAAACTGGGGCACTAATCAGCCACAACGTATAACAAGATGCTGTTTATTGTGATGTCGGAATCACAATATTTCGCCTCGAATTAATTCGGTTGAATTATCTACAAAATGATACTATGACACCAAATCGATTGCAACCAACTAAATATTAACTGGGATATAAACTGGGATATAATTAACGTGTACTTAGGTTGAAGAATTAAAAAAGGTATTTAGCAGAACATTTTTCATCCAGTATTTAGGAATCCCAACAAGAGACTGCATGCTTCTGGATTAGATGTAGGGAATGAAGCTGAGCAGGTGGTTGGTGAATCAATATGGGATAATTTTGCTGCGAGAAATCATAATTCAGTTAGATTTTGTGTCGTTACGGTAAAGGACAAGCATAGACCAGGAATTAAAGATTTCATTTGGGGGAAAGCCCATTTTGCTGAACTGAGAAATAAGTTAGCCAAAGTCCACAGGAACTAACTACTTGAATGTAAATCACTGTCAGAGCAATGGTAGGTATTTAAAGAAGATAATTTGTGGGTTCACAGCAAGTATGGCCCTTTAACGAAATAGAGTGGGAAAAACAAATCTCGAGCCCTTCTATGTGGCATACTGGATAATATAAAGAAAAAAGGGAGGCTTATGACAGCACCGAGGGCTTAAATCTGCAGAAATCCAAGAGGAGTATAGAACGTGCAGCAGTAAAATTAAAAAAACTAAATCTGGAAAGCAAAGCGGGAGAGAGCATGAAAAAATGTTGGTAAGTAAAATCAATGAAAACCAGAACATGTTTTATATGTACATGAAGAGCAAGATTTAAATAAATGAAGAGCATGGCCCATTAGATACCATAACGTTAATCTGTGTGTGGAGGTAGAATACGTGAATATGGTTATTCATGAAATCATTGCGTCTGTTTTCAGAAACGAGAGGGGCGATGCAGACATTGCAGTCAGGGAGGAGGAGTGTGAAATATTCGATGAAATAAACATAGTGAGATTGGAAGTATTGTGGACAAAGAAGCATTGATGGTGGTTAACTCCCCAGGCCCAGCTAACATATATCCCAGACTGCTAATTGAAGGACAACGGGAAATAGCAGAGGCTCTGGTCATCATTGTATAATGCTCCCTGGCCAAGTTGTGGTGCCGGACGACTGGAAGATTTCTAACGTTGTAACTTTGTTTAAAAAATAATAAGTAATAGATCGCTTAATCGCAGACCTTTCAGCCTAAACTTGCTGGTGGGAAAATGAATGCAAAACGTTCTGAGGGCAGGAAATATCTTCATTAAAATAGACTCGGATTAATCAACGGCAGTCAGCATGGAATTTGTTAGGGACGGCCATGTGTAACTAATTTATTTGATTTTTTGGAGGACGTAACGAAGAGGGTCAATGAAGGGAGTGCGTTTGCTGCAGTGTTTCTGGAATTTTAGCAAGGATTTTGAAAAGGTTTCGCATGGCATACTGGTCATGAAAGATATCCATAGAATCCAGGTTCATTCCCGCAGATTGGAAGCTAGCTCATAAAATCCGCTGTTTAGGAATGGAGGGAGAGAGAAAACAGCGAACGACAGATCAGTAATCGGGAAAACGCTAGCATTTGTTATTAGTGACGACAGAACAGAACACTTAGAAGAGAACAAAACGATTGGTCAGAGTCAACATAGAATCATGTAAGGAAATCATGTTGAACAAATCTGTTAGAAATTGTTGTGGTTGTAACGAGCAGAATAGGCAAGCAGGGACCAGTGAATGTGATGCATTTTGATTTACATGAACTCATTCGATGAAGCACAATGCAAGAGGTTATTGGACAAAATTAGGGCTCAGCTGATTGGGGTTAATATATTAGCAAGAACTGAAGATTTGTTAATGGACAGAAAACAGAGAATCGGAATAAACTGTATCATTTTGGGCTTCGCAGGCGGTAACTAATGTGTGGCGCAAGGGGCGGTGCTTGGCTCTAGCAATTCCCAATCTATATCAATAATTTAGCTGAGTGGACCAAACGAAATATATCCAAATTCACTGATAATACAAAGCTAGGTGGGCGTGTCAGTTGTGAGGAGGATGCAAAGAGACTTCAAGCGGATATAAACATGCAAAGTGAGTCGGCAAGAAAATGGCAAATGGAATATAACATGGAAAAAATGTGAATCTATGAACTTTAGTAGTAAAAATAGAAAAGCAGAGTATTTTTTAAAATGGAGAAGGCCCTGGATATTCTTGTACACGAAACATTGAAATTTAGCGTGCAGCTACAGCAAGCAATTAAGAAAGCAAATGGTATATCGGCCTTTATTACAAAAGGATTTGAATATTAACGTAACTACGTCTTACTGCAATTACATTGGCCCCTGGTTACATTGGCACCTGCAGCACTTTGTATAGCTTTGTTCTGTCAGAATCAGGGGAAGTCATAACCTGGAACAAAGAAATGGCGGACCAATTGAACAAGTACTTTGGTTCGGTATTCACGAAGGAGGACACGAACAACCTTCCGGTTATAAAAGGGGTCGGGGGGTCTAGTAAGGAGGAGGAACTGAGGGAAATCCTTATTAGCCGGGAAATTGTGTTGGGGAAATTGATGGGATTGAAGGCCGATAAATCCCCAGGGCCTGATGGACTGCATCCCAGAGTACTTAAGGAGGTGGCCTTGGAAATAGTGGATGCGTTGACAGTCATTTTCCAACATTCCATTGACTCTGGATCAGTTCCTATGGAGTGGAGGGTAGCCAATGTAACCCCACTTTTTAAAAAAGGAGGGAGAGAGAAAACAGGGAATTATAGACCGGTCAGCCTGACATCGGTAGTGGTTAAAATGATGGAATCAATTATTAAGGATGTCATAGCAGTGCATTTGTAAAGAGGTGACATGATAGGTCCAAGTCAGCATGGATTTGTGAAAGGGAGATCATGCTTGACAAATCTTCTGGAATTTTTTGAGGATGTTTCCAGTAGTGTGGATAAGGGAGAACCAGTTGATGTGGTATATTTGGACTTTCAGAAGGCGTTCGACAAGGTCCCACACAAGAGATTGATGTGCAAAGTTAGAGCACATGGGATTGGGGGTAGTGTACTGACATGGATTGAGAACTGGTTGTCAGACAGGAAGCAAAGAATAGGAGTAAATGGTTACTTTTCAGAATGGCAGGCAGTGACTAGTGGGGTACCGCAAGGTTCTGTGCTGGGGCCCCAGCTGTTTACACTGTATATTAATGATTTAGATGAGGGGATTAAATGTAGTATCTCCAAATTTGCGGATGACACTAAGTTGGGTGGCAGTGTGAGCTACGAGGAGGATACTGTGAGGCTGCAGAGCGACTTGGATAGGTTAGGTGAGTGGGCAAATGCATGGCAGATGAAGTATAATGTGGATAAATGTGAGGTTATCCACTTTGGTGGTAAAAACAGAGAGACAGACTATTATCTGAATGGTGACAGATTAGGAAAAGGGGAGGTGCAAAGAGACCTGGGTGTCATGGTACATCAGTCATTGAAGGTTGGCATGCAGGTGCAGCAGGCGGTTAAGAAAGCAAATGGCATGTTGGCCTTCATAGCAAGGGGATGTGAGTACAGGGGCAGGGAGGTTTTGCTACAGTTGTACAGGGCATTGGTGAGGCCACACCTGGAGTATTGTGTGCAGTTTTGGTCTCCTAATCTGAGGAAAGACATTCTTGCTATTGAGGGAGTGCAACGAAGGTTCACCAGACTGATTCCCGGGATGGCGGGACTGACCTATCAAGAAAGATTGGATCAACTGGGCTTGTATTCACTGGAGTTCAGAAGAATGAGAGGGGACCTCATAGAAACATTTAAAATTCTGACGGGGTTTGACAGGTTCGATGCAGGAAGACTGTTCCCAATGTTGGGGAAGTCCAGAACCAGAGGTCACAGTCTACGGATAAGGGGTAAGCCATTTTGGACCGAGATGCGGAGGAACTTCTTCACCCAGAGAGTGGTGAACCTGTGGAATTCTCTACCACAGAAAGTTGTTGAGGCCAATTCACTAAATATATTCAAAAAGGAGTTCGATGAGATCCTTGCTACTCGGGGGATCAAGGGGTATGGCGAGAAAGCACGAATGGGGTACTGAAGTTGAATGTTCAGCCATGAACTCAATGAATGGCGGTGCAGGCTAGAAGGGCCGAATGGCATACTACTGCACCTATTTTCTATGTTTCTATGGTTCTATGTTCTCCTAACCTAAGGAATAATATCCTCGACATTGAGGGAGTGCAACAAAGGGTCACCGGACCGATTCCTGCGACGCGGGTGTTGTATTATGTGAAGGGATTGAGTAGACAAGGCCTATATTCAATCGAGTTGAGAAGAATAAGAGTCCATCACATTGAAAAATAAAAATTCTTACAGGGCTAGACATAGTAGATGCAGGGTTATCAGAATAATATGGGCACTGCGCAGGAAAGTGGAGTTGAGGTAGATCTGGCATGACCACATTGATTGTCGTAGGGGCTGAAGGCCTATTCATGCTCCTATTTCGAAATGTTCCTTTGGAATTAAATACCCATGGGATCAAATACAAATGTAAGTTTGATTCAAAAATGGCTCAGAAGCAGTATACAAGGCATTATTTTTGAAGGTTAATTTTGTGAATCGAAGGCTGTACCGAGTGGCGTCCCACAGGGCTCAGTATGAGCTCCCTTGCTTTTTGTGGTATATATCAAAGATTTAGATTTGAAAGAACTGATATGATTAAGAAGTTCGCAGGTAATACAAACATTTGGCTGTGTCATTGTTAATGAAAAATAAAACGGTAGACTGCAGGAATATTCACTACGAGCATTTGAACATAATAACTCAGAGCTGGAGTAGGCCATTTGACCGCTCGAGCCTGCTCCAGTATTTAGTAAGCTCATGGCTGATCTGCTGATGGATTCCGCTCCACTTCCCTGCCCGCTCCCGATAACTCTTTATTGCTTTACCACGTAAAAATCTGTCCATCACCGTCTTAAAAAAATTCAAGGACACAACAACTACAGCTCACCAGAGCATAAAATTCCACAGATTTACAGCCCGTTGTAAACTCGCACGAAATATAAGAGATAATAAGAGTTTCTACAGATAAAGAAAAAGAAAGTAGTGGCACAATTATATGACGATCCTCTTGAGTATGAGACTGTGGAATTAATAATGGGGAACAGAGAAATGGCAGAGAAATTCAACCAATATTTTGTATCGGTCTTCACGAAGATGAACCTAAGAATATGCTAATAGTGGATAAATAAGGCGCTATAGGGGCAGAAGAACTTAGTGCAATCACTATCACAAATGAAGTAGTATGCAGTAAAATAAAAGGACTAAAGGTGGACGAGACCACTATACCTGTTTGCTTACATCCTGGGCTCTTCAAAGAAGGCGCTGCAGAGATAGTGGATGAACTGGTTGTAAGTAACTGAAATTCCGTGGATTCTGGGGCTGTCCAGCGGCATGGAAAAACGACAATTTAACGCCCCTATTCAACAAAGAATGCAGAAAAAAAGCACGAAACTTGAGAATAGTTAGCTTAACATCTGTTGTTGGGAAAATTCTGAGTTCCATTGTTAAGGTAGCAGTAGTGGAATATTTGGAAAAGCATTATTCAATCAATCACAGTCAGCATGGATTTATGTAAGGGATATCAGTTACGACAAATTTGCTGGATTTCCTTGACGTTGTAATGAACAATGTGGATAAGGGGAAACCAGTGGATGTGTTCTATTTGTATTTCCAGAAGGCATTCAATAAGGAGCCACATAAAAGGTTACTGTACAATGTAGCAGTTCACGGGGCTGTGAATAATATATTGGCATGGAGAGTGGATTGGCAAACTAACAGAAAACATAGAGTCGGGATAAATCGTTCATTTTCTAGTTGGCAAACAGTGACGAGTGGGCTGCCGCAAGGATCGGTGCTGTTCCTCAACTATTTACAATCTGTATTAATGACTTGGAAGAAGTGATCGAGTGTAAAGTAGCTAAGTTTGCTGATGATGGAAAGATAAGAGGGAAAGAAAATGCGGACAGTAAATATTGGCAGATGGAGTATAATGTGGGAAAATGTGAGGTTATGAACTTTGGCAGAAAAAAAAAAATTGATAATTTGAATGGAGAAAAAGTGTAAAACTCTGTAGTACAGAGAGACCTTGGGGTCCATGTCCATGAAACATAAAAAGTTAGTGTGCAGATACAACAAGTAATCAGGAAGGCAAATTTGAATGTTGAAATTTATTGCAAGGAGGATAACGTGTAAAAGCAGAGAGGTCCTGCTGCAACTTTAGAGCGTATTGGTAAGGCGACACCTAGAGCACTGCCTACAGTTTTAATCTCCATAACTAATGGAAAGTATACTTGCAATGAGCGTTACATTTTGATTCAGTAGATGAGGGATTGATTGATAAAGATAGCTTCAACAGGTTGGGCCTATAAAATTGGAGTTCAGAAGAATGAGAGGTGATCTTATTGAAAATATAATATAACGAGGGTGCTTGACAAGGTGAATATGGAGAGGATATTCCAAATCATAGGGTTAAATAAAACGAGGGGACATAATGTCAGAATAAGTGGCCGCCCATTTTAAACTGAAATTAGGAGGAATTTTTTCTCTCAGAAGGCTGAAAATCTTTGAAATTCTCTGCCCCAGAGAGCTATGGAGGCTGTGTCATTGAATATATTTCAGGTGGTTATTGCGAGAATATTGAGCGATAAAGGAGTAAAGGATTATGAGGGGTGGGCGGGGAAGTGCAGATGAATCGATGATAAGAGCAGACATAATTTTATTGCGTGTTGGAGCAGGTTCGATGGGCCAAATGGCCTACTCCTGCTCCTATTTAGTACCTTCTTTCTTCTTATATTGTCATGTAGCATAAATTCCTCCTCCTCTCTATTTCAAATTGGCATCCCTTTTTTTGGAGACTATTTTCCATTTCCCTATGTTTGAAAATTTCCTCTCTGCATCCACTTTTTCGAGCACCACAAATAACTTATATTTTTCTATAAGATCACCTTTCTTTGATCTGAATTCCAATGAATACAGGCCCAAGCTATTAAACCTTTCTTCATAGGTCAACCACCTCATCTCCGGAATGAAACGCGTGAAACAGCCTCCAATGCAAGTATATCCTCCCTTAAGTATTGTTAGCGTTAGTGTTTTCTCAGAAGAATCACTCAACACTCAGAGTCGGTTCCAACGCCTGGCGGCCTTTATTACGCTCAGCGGGGAGGAAAAACTAAGAACCGTATCCAAGTTTCTCTCCACCGAACAAAGGGTTACATGCACCTTTATATGTTTCACGACAGTTACAAAACAGTTTACTACAGCTACACAGCCCATCACGGCTGGACACAAGCCAATCGCAACGATTATAGATTACATATAGGTTCTTTTAAACGAATAGAATTCCCCTAGTACCCTGGGAACCATATGTTCAGTTATTGTCAGCTTGGGCTGATCGATGACTTTATTACGGGAGATAGGTTCTCTCCCTAGTTCTTTCATCTGGGAGAAATAATTGGTTTATAACCTTGTTTACAGGAGATGGTTTCCCTCTTATCTTTCTTCCTGGGGAATTAATTGGTTTATGATCTTTTTCACAGGAGATGGTTTCCTTCTTATCTCTGTCTTCCCGCATCCCAGGCATTCCTATAGTGGGCCTCACAGGGTTATTGCTTGGTCATTGAACGTTCAACAGTTCACAGCGTGACTACCTGATTTCCCATCATGCCTGGGCAGCCATTTTATGTGTGTGTCCATTTTAAGCTTATGTGAGTTTTAAATATCCAGCAGGTGCCTAATGCCTAGTTATATATATATATATATATATATATATATATATATATGTTTCTACTCTCTAGAACAAGTATGGAGACCCAAATTATATGCGATAATCGAGGTGTGGCCTCAGCAATACTTTGTATATTTGTAGCTGAACTTCACTGCTTTTACACTCCATCCCCTTGCAATAAAAGCCAATATTCCATTGACTTTCCTGATTACCTGATGTTGCTGCTCACTAAATTTTTGTATGTCATTCATAAGGACTCGCAGGACCATCTGTACTGCAGCACTTAGCAATGTTTCTCCACTTAAAACTAATTTGCTTTTATACACTTTCTGCCAAAAAGGAAAGCCTCACATTTTGCCACATTATACTGCACATGCCACATGTTTGGCCACTCTTTTAGCCTGTCTATATCCATTTGCAGATGCTTTTTATCCACCTCACAATTCACTTATTACCCATCTTTTTATCTTTAGCTAAATAGGCTGCATTACATTTGGTGCCTTCATGCAAGGCATTAATATTGCTTCTAAGTTCTTGAGGCCCCATGCGGCACGCCACTAGTTGCCGTTTACCAACCGGAAAATTAACCATTTATCCCGTCTCTATATTTAGTTTTATTTAACCACTCCGCTATTAATGCGATTGTATTACCCCAGATCACGTGAACATTTATCTTCTGCAGTAATCTTTAATTTTGCATTTTATCGAATGCCTTCTGGCAAACTAAATACACCACATCCACTGGTTACCTCTTAATTGTTATCCACCCTGCTAGTTACATCCTCAAATAATTGCAGCAAATTTGTCAAATATTGTTTCCCTTTCAAAAAACCATGATTCATTGAATTTTGCTTTTACAAATGATCTGCTACAGCTTCCTTAATAATGGACTCCAGCCTTATGCCAACGACAGTTGTTATGGATAACTGAACTGTAGCTTCCTGCGTTCTGTCTGTCTCCTTTTTAAAAATAGAGGCGTTACATTTGCGGTTTTCCAATACGCTGGGATTTTCCCAGATTCCAGGAAAATTTCATAGATTACAACCAATGCATCGACTATCTCTTTAGCCACTTCTTGTAAGACGCTAGAATACAAGCTGTCAGATCAAGGGATTTGTCCTTCTTTACACCAATTATTTCGTTGAGTATTATTAATTTCGTGAACGTGATTCCTCCCTTCCTATAGCCCCTTCTTTATCCACATTGTTTCATCTACCGTGAAGATCATTATACATGTTTGTTCAACGTCTCTGACATTCCCTGCTACCCATTATTAATTACCCATTCTCGTCCTCTTGGAGAGCAACATTTACATTATACACTTTTTGTCCTTTTTGTGTACTGTAGAAACACTTATCATCTGCTAGTTTACATTAAGGTAGGCGGAAGCGTGACAAATATAATTAATTCCGAAGAAGTTTGTGGAAATGAAAAGTTTGGCTTGGGATAAAAAGGCAAGTGAATGCACATTGAATGGTAGTAAACTGGGAAGTGTAGAGGAAAAAAGGGGCCAGAAGTGCACGTCAATAGATCTTTGCAGGTACCAGACCAGATCAGCCATGATCTCATTGAATGTATATCATATATTTTTATATTCGTACAAATTGGGTAAGAAGCCATATGGAACACTTGCATTTATTCGCCGAGGATTAGAATGCAACAGTGGGGAGGTGATGCTTGAGCTGTTTAAAATACTGATTATCCCACAGCTCGAGAACGGCGTGCAGTTCTGGTCACTTCATTATCGGGAAGATCTGATTGCAGTAGAGCTTGTAAATAGCAGATTTATGCGGATGTTGCCTGGACAGGAGACTATTAGCTATGAGCAAGGTTTACATGGGAAAGATTTATTTTCGTTGGAGTAGAAGATGCGGAGGGGAGAACTGATTGATGTGTATAAAATTATAAGTGCTTAGATAGAATGTATAGTAAGGATCTATTACCCTTATGAGATGGGTAAACACAAGTTGGTTATAATTTAAAATAATCAGTTGGAATTTACAGTTAATTGTTTTCACCATAGAATGATGGGTGTCTGAAACTCACAGCCTAAAAGGTTGAAAGAGGCAGAAATATGCACAATATTTAAAAAGGACCTGGATATGAAATAGAAGTGCCGCAACGTACAGCGCTACAGAACAAGTTTTTGAAAGAAGGATTCAGCTGGATAGCTTTTCTTCAGGCACTATGGGCCTAAATAGACGATATCCGTGCTGGGAAATAAAATATTGAATGATACAATAAGTCGCATTTTAATATGAATATTGAAGGTCTACCATCGCACATCAAGCTTATTCACAACTAATAGACATCGAACTCAAGCAGTGAAAATGTATTTGTAGGAAAAGCTGCGAGAGTGTGGAATGCACTGGCCCAGAGAAGCAAATGGAAACAATGTTTAAAAACCGTCAGCGTATGGCTGGAAAGGAAGAACGAGGCAAGAGGGCCACAGGAAAGCCACACAGCTTCGAGAATTCCTTCCTGATCACATCATCGTTGCGACCGACATGGATATTTTTTGCTGGTAAATGTGAATAAAATGCAACGTAAATTTGCGGCTGTTCCACTTTCTGTCCTGTTGCAATAAAACGAAATATATAGAATAGGAAGCTATTCCGTCCCTTGAGGCTGCTGTACCATTGAATTACATCAACGTTGATCTGTGCCCTTTGCCTGCGATGATTTCATAAATCTTTAAATCCGTGCCTAACAAAGTCCTATCAAACTGAATTTTCAAATTATCAATTCACTCCCAACCTCAACAGACATTTTGGTTGGAAGTTAAATTTTGCCACTATCCTCTGTGTGAAAAACTGATTCCTTACATCATCCCTGAACGGGATAAATAATTGTGTGATTATATCCCATTGTGTTGGACCTTCCCAACAGAAGAAATAGTTTGTCTCGACCTGACATATATTTCTTTGCAGCTCTGATCCAAGTCCATACCCAAATTTGCGCACTATCTCTGTAAATGGATGTGCTGTTGGTCACTGGCAGCGGGCGAGAGAAACGAGCGGGATATGGGCTGTGCCAGGGAATGCTGCTTCTCTTGGCTGCGGGGATGTGTCAAACAGTTAAGCATCACTGAGCTGTGGCAAAGTTCCACCATTTCGACGAAGAGCATCTGATTGAGACAATACTGGGTCCATATATTTGAAAGTCATTTTTGTGTGGGTTATTGAAGAGACTACAGAATTTCGGGAACACATCGAACTCCAGATCAGAGGACTGTATGTTCGATTCTCGCCCAGGTCTCGGTCGCTTTTATACCAGACGTCTGAATGTCGAAATCCTTCACGATAGCCAGAGTCATCTTTCAATATTTAGCGGTCGATTTTCTCAGAGCGATGTGTGTGATCCTCTCATTTATGCATTTGTTCAAACTTCGGACAGGTAAACAATTTGAAGGTAAATATTCGAAACATAATTACAAGTCTCTTTCTTTTGTCTGATTGTCCTTGCTGCTCAGAAGCAGAGCAAACTACTGTTGTTATGCTGCACAAGTTGACTTTCCAGTGTCGTAAACACTCCCTAAAATTGGATCCGACAACATTTGCATGGTCCTATTGAATAGAATTATGTGGATGTTTACTGCACTAACCATTGTTCCACAGAGTCGCTCCCGAGCCCTAACACTTCAGCGGTTTTAACGTGTTTTTTGGCTGCATCATGACATTGCCAAATTCACCGATTTGTCCCAGTTAAAAATGCACGGACAATCCTATAAGTAGCGGTGGAAGTGTGAATAACAGGTTTGCTGCCAGTGATCGGGGCAGTTTTCCCGCTCCTGTCAAGCAGTTTCATTTTCCACTGTAAAAGTTGTCATGCAAACGTCGAACAGGCTCGAAGGGCCGAATGGCCTACTCCTGCACCTATTTTCTATGTTTCTACCACATGTAGGACCCTTTTTCAAAATTATCAGCAATCTGTTCAGAATCATTGTTTGTGTTGAATATAACGCAGGAAACATGGACAGATAACCCGTCAGTTTTCACATCTTCCCATGTGTGCCGAATTTCTTGTCACTGCGTTGAATTCGAGTCTGTTTCTGGCACTTTTTTCTTCACATCATAATTACTGGTTTATGAATGGAAACGGCCCCACTCCTTCCTCTAATCAAGTAATATAAAAGCGCTGCTGCAAAACTCTCACCTGCTCCTGAAACATTGTGGCTCATTGGATTCTAAATGCACAAATGAAACCGGTAATCAGTCGATAAATTTGGGGATACACCACTTATAATTTCAACATCGCTCGAAATGTCGCAAAACTGGGAGCAGCAAAATCACTGCCTGCGCTAAGTGAGGATTGAACTCATAACTTTTTCATTGCCCCTGCATGGTGTGTCAGATAATATCTCGCATTAACCAATTGCGCCACTAGAGCCACGTAATGGTGCACTGAGGTATCAGTGCTCCCATCATAAAGCTGCATTTTCCACTGGTCATCTCAACAAGAAGTCATCGAATCATTCAGCTCAGAAATGGATCATTAATCCCAACGTCTCTGTGCCGCTCTCTGAAAAGTTACTCCCAAGCCACAGATTTTGAGCCACAACCCTGCTTCATATTTCTATTATATGTTTGTTAGTTACAATGTCGGAAGTATATATTCACTTTGGAGTGTGTACAGCCGATGGCTTTCCTAATGACAACTGAAATCCAAGGAAAGATAAAAAAAATAGAGTTGTATTCCATTGAAATTATAATGATAAGGTGTGATGTGATCGAAAACTTCAAGGTATTAGGGTGAAATGTTAGTGTTTAGCAGAGAGAAACTTTTCCCGCTGACTGGGGATTTTCGGACAAGGGAGCAGAGTCAAAAAAATTGGATCCAAATTGAACACTGTTGCTCACAAAGGATGATAAAGTTTAGAACTATCTTCTGCAAACTGAAATTGATGATAGATAAATTGTAAATTTTAAATCTGACATCGAAATATTTGTGTCAACTACTGGTGGGATATGTGACAAAGGCAGCTATCAGGAGATTAGCCATTATCGCATTGAATGGCGGATCAGACTCGCTCGGCTGAATGGTCTACTCCAGTTCTTATGTTCCGATGTTCCCATCCTCTCATTTGTGCAGTTCTACAAATTAGGGAAGAGTCAGCTCTGAATGAATTACAAGAAAACATGCAGAACATATCTTCAAGTGTTCCAATCACCTACAAAGAAGCGCATACTCTGAGATTAATTCATTCAAAAGCAACAGAGATATAGATAACCCGAGATAAGCACAGCCAGAGGGAACTGCAATATCCTCAATGAAGAAAATGCTTTTATTAGAAATTGAAGGTACAAGTCCCGTGGCTGCCATTTCATACATTGGTTAAAAACTTTCGCTATATGCTCCGAATCCATTTTCCACCAGACATTTACGAAATCAGTGTCCTCAATCCATCCGGAGTCTTTGTTTCCAGTGGCGTGAGATGCTCTTCCAGTGACGTTTACTGACAGAAGATGATCCTACATTGTCACAATTGTCGAGTGCCCATTTCCTCAAAAGACGATAAGAAACAGAATGAGGGATATACATTCAATTAATAATCCGAAATCGATGGCTCAGTTTCAAAAGCTCAATTTGAACCCGAACACGACAGCCTTTTGTGGTAGAGAGTTCGATGCAAGGGGGAACTAGTAGAGTAGATAAGAGGGAACTAGTGGACGTGTATATTTGGATTTTCAGAAGGCATTCGATGAGATGCCAGCGAATAGTTTGGGGTTATTATACTAACATGCATTGAGGATTGATTAACGGAGAGCAGAAATTTATGTGCCATTTCAGGTTGGTGTACTCTAATTAGTGGTGTTCAACAAAGATCGGTGCTTGGGCCTCAGTTATTACCAAAATATATCAATCATTTGTTTCACGGGACAAAATGTGGTGTATTGAAGATTGCTGATGATAAAAAAAAATAGGAAAATTTAATTATGAGGAGGATGCAAAGATGCTTCAAGTGACTATAGACAGGCAAAGTGAGTGGGCTATAACGCGGCAAATGCAATATTGTGTGGAGAAAAGCGAAGTTTTCCACTTTCGTAGAAACAATAGAAAAACAGAGATTAATTAAATGGTGAGACATTGGGAAATACTGGTTTTCAGAGGGTCTTTGGTGTCCTTGTCCATGAATCACGGAAAGATAATATGCAATTAAAGCAAGCAATGAAGAGAGGAAGAGGTGTGTTGGCCTTTGTTACTTGAATGTAAGACTAAACCATTTTACTGAAATTATGCATGGCACTGGTGAGAGCACACCTGGAGTGTTGTGTACCGTTTTGGACTCCTTGTCTAAGGCATGGTGTGAGTGTTCCTATAAGGAAAGATTATATAGACTAGGGCTATAATATTTGCAAGTTTAGAATAATTAGATGTAATCTCATTGGCCATTCAATTCTTACAGGGTGGAGAATGTAGATGCATGGAGGATGTTACCCCTGGCTGCAGAGTCTCGAACCAGGGATCATGGTTCCTGAATTTATGGTTGGCCATGTAGGACTGAGATTAGGAGAAAAGTCTACATTCACAACGTCTCTAATGTTTAGAATTCTCCATCGGAGAGGGATGAGGAGGCTCTGGAATTGAGTATATTCAAGACGGAAATCGATAGTATTTCGATAATAAGGGAGTCAAAGGGATGTGGCAATAGTTCGGGCAGGTGGAATTGTGCTGCAGAGTCAGCCATAACCTCGTTCAATGGCGGAGAAAGCCTGAGGGACCAAAAGGCACACTCGTGTTCCTATTTCTCATATTCCTATGTTCATATATTCCAGATGACCATTACCATCCTATCAAAACCGATTTTTCTCCCGGAAGTCCTAGTTCTAATGTTAAGGAGATGTCCACTTTCTTCTTCATTCTCCAACAGAGGACAATGATTCTCCGTATGAACCCAAATGAATATTGTACACATTTTAAAAAGCAGATCAATCTTCAAATTGCGTGACGCTTAACAAATACACTAAATGCGGAACTCTATTTTAGAACAGACTGTGAGTCTGTGGCATTCAGTGGCCCAGAGAAATGATTTAAACAATGATTAACACCGGCAGCATGTACGAGGAAGGGCAGAGGCAATAGGGCAACAGCTAATATCACCTTGGAAATCGCCAGTACACAATATGCTTTAATTCCTCCCATTTACATTTAAACACATTTGATGTCATATTCATCAATTGAAGCATTTGGGCACTATATGAAATTTGAAGCTGTCTCTGGTCTTATATAACTTCTTTATATATTTGAACTCAACCGCAGTGTTTAGGAACTACCCTGAATATTTAGCTTCAAAATAGAATCAGTTTATAAGCTGGGGATAAGATTACAACTGTCAGCAGGCAGGGACCAGAGTCTGAGCTGATCTGTGTCATATGGGAGCAGGAAAATATAATCAAGCAGTTTATTTTCATTATTCACAGAATAGCCAATACTGTTCTCAATATTTTACATTACTGTTAATTATAGGAACATTTGCTTTATTGAAATGATCACTGTGGTTCCTTTCGATTTGATGAATTGGAAGCACATTTAACATCACAAAACCTTCATTGCCAATTGTACATAGGATCAGTGAGTTAAGAAATTAGATTGTTGGAAGCGACACTGCCGCAATTGCGATGGCAGAGAGGAGAAGACGATCGACTTGAAATCCAATGTGCATTCCCCTGCATCTGATTTCGTAGCTGCAGTCGGGGAGTTGTGTTTTGCTGCCTTACTCTAGTTGTGCAGGCAGCAAATCCTAGTTTCTGATCACCCCTTGCACGAAGGTATAGAATTTGTAAAATATGAGCTACGTGAAGTATAAAACAAAGTGGAGAATTACGTCCTAAAAAAGTCTCCACAGATGCTGCCCAAGCTGCTGAATATTTACAGCATTGTCTGTTTTAATTTTGTGCCACGACTTTCAAAACACACTTTGCTCCGTGTATCAGGGATTCTCGGAGTTTCTCCTTGGGAGAAGGAAATCAGTGCTCAGCTTGTATGAGACTGTTTGGGGCACGCTTCAGATTGAGCAGAGATTCAACATGTCACCGAGGGTTTATCACAGAAGCAGGTGGAACAAGAGTTGTTTTATCATTTAAAATTCGTTTTCTGGAAGGAATCAATCGACTGGATTGAAAAATGCCCTCCAGCAAAATTCACATAAAATAAAATGTTCTGTATCAGTGGCGACTAAACTTCCAAGATGCCATGGGAAACAAGGCTCCCGATGGAAATTGCAGTTTGAATGCAGCGCTTTAGACCACTCGGCTATCCTGCCTTACGAGACACGATTTGGTGTGCCCGGGTTTACTCACTGAGGCAAATACAAACTTCCAGTCTCTTCGGCCCTCACTAAAATTTGATGGAAGGCCAAGTGACCAGGCTATAATCTCACAAGATTTGATCAACAGCATTGGTCACAGCACAAATCGCTGTAGTACACCTGTCCCTAGCTTGTGCTACATTTAAAACCTACACTCTATTTACTATTCTGCGGCTAGACTGCTATCCAGTTGCCAATTCCTTACAGTCTATCAACATTTTGCTGCATCTGTCTTCTTTCGGCCTTCATCTTCGATTGACACTCTCTTACTCTTAATACACTCAAATGAACTTGTTTTGCTAACTTTCAAGTTCCTTGCACGTTTATTTGTTATCACTTTTTTGCACCTTTTGTTACTTTCGTTATTTTGGTTTGCTGATTTTTATTGCACTCACCGTCTGCTGGTTTTCCAAATATTGCTGCATTTGAGTAAGAGATTTATTTCAGCTTGCTGCTTTAACTCGTGTGATTTGTTGACCACGGTTCATCAAATGGACATATGGAACCTGTGAATGTCAGGAGGATGCACCGTTTTTTTTGTCTCGACTTCCTCTTTGAGATTATTCCACTGTTGGTCTGTATATTTCCCGTTAACAGCCCTGAAGCGGGAATTAAAGAGATAACCACGTTTCAGATTCGGAAGCGAAAGAAACAATTTGCTGATGTGGCAAATTGGCAGGTGCAACTGAAGGACAATGGTGTAGTTCCTGTTATTCAGAGCTAATGCTGTAGTCCTACAACGTAGCTTCCTGTTGTTATTCAGAAATAGGAAATTGATTCCTGTTACTGGCAGGAGGCAGGATGCAGGATACATATCTTCATACCGAAGGAGGATGTTGGATTAATTTTCACGCACTCGAAAGTCTGACAATTGATAATAATAAATTATGACTTTGCAAAGAGTCTGGAGAAAAGAAGCAGTTACTAAAGTGTTCGAAGAGAACGGTTGGGAAGGCATCCATTTAAGGAACTGGTGTAGACCCTGTTTCCCATGATCAAGCAATTAAACAATTCTTTTCTCCACAACAGACCTGTGTTGAGTGTCTTTGTGTAACTCCACATCAAATAGCTTAGTCTCGAAGGGCGTACCCGGGCGAAAGACAGACGGACGTTTGCAGACGATCACGAGGGACTCTATATTTTAAAAGCACTCATAAATGCCATGCAATCTGCCGGAAACGTTTCGGTCTTCTGGTGTGTCCGTACTTGTGAGAAAAGTCTGTAATGGTGTAAAAGACTTGAGCTTAATTAAAAGGTCACAATAGTAATTATCAAAGTATTATCGGCTTCGTAGGTTGAAAACTCAACACCAGGTGTTCACGGTAGTAGACATAGCCAACGTTTTTTGGTCCGTACCCCTTGCAAGTGAATCCCACGATAAATTTGCCTTTACGATGGGTGACCACCAGTATACTTGGAGGCGGGTCCCACATGGATTCCACAATAATCCGTCAATATCTCATCGAACCATTAGCCCGGCCATAGAAAAGTGGATGTGACACCGTAGAGAATTATGATACTGCAGTATGTGGACGACCTGTTGATAGCCTGTAAAGATGAAAGAGGCACAGATGTGCAATTGTACAGGTCCGAGAAGCCTTATGAGAAGCTGGGTTTAAGGTGAAACCCAAAAAGACACAGATTGGACAAGCCATAATACAATATTTGGGACACAACATCTCCCAAGGCGTTCGGCCAATGACAAGGAAACGAAAGAAGCCATGAGAATCATGCCCCGTCCAAAAACTGTCCGAGGAGTGCGCAAGATACTGGGACTTTTTAACTCCTGCTGGAATTTTATATCCAACTTCGCAGCAATTGCGGAACCCATGCAGAGTGGGTAAAAGTGGGAAAAACATTCCTAGAGCCCGCAGAATGGGGTCCCATGCAAGAGATGGCATATGGAAATCTGAAGGAAGTCATAAATTCCACCCCAGGATTGGGACTCCCATAAATGGATCTCTCTTTCCACGTTTTCTTTCAGAACCAAAAAGGCTTTTATGGAGCCGTGGTAACACAAATGTTCGTGGATAGAATGAGACCCATAGATTACGACTAAATCCACCAATCACCAGTAGCCACGGGCTTGTCCAGATGCGTGGCTGCACTAGACTGCACGACATGACCAGTCAATTTATGCGAACCTGTCGTGATGACAAGCAAAATTATCCTACGCACCAAACACACTCTGGTTGAAATATTGAATACTGGAATGCTGTGGGCCATGTCAATGTCCGCCGAGCAAAGAGGGAAACCGTTTTACTGCACCACGTTGAATCAATAAAGACAGTCAGAGATACAGGGGAAAACCTCGCAGAAGGAATCCTCATTTTGGTGGGGAGTGGGGTAGTCCCACGAGCGTACCGCATTGGAATGGCAAGATTCCGCAGCGAATGTAAGTGAGAATGCTCTCGAAAACCCAGACCTCACGTTGTATGTAAACATATCCTGAGGGTATGTCGACGGCTGCCCATGTACGGGATGGGCGGTATTAAACAAGCATTTTGAGGTCGTGATGCAGGGAGCTCTGGACGGAGGTCTATCATCCCAAGTAGCAGAAGTAACCGTGCTGACGAAAGCCTTATTACTGGAAGAGGGAAATACATTGAATATATGTACAAATAGCAGGTATGCCTTTGGGGTAGAATATGACTACATGGTAGCATGGGGAAAGAGAGGATTGTTACCACTGGCAGCGAGACCTTCATACATGATGAACATATAAAATTACAATTAGAAGCAGCCAGTATACCTGCTAAAGTGGCAGTGATAAAGTTAAATGCCACTCAACGAGTTGTGGACAAAATACAGCGTGGACATGTGGCTGCAGGCAATGTCGCCCAAGAGGTGGCCACATGCGCAGACATAAAGATAAAGTCAGACTGCAGCATTACCACAGCGGAGGACATAAACATAGTGCAATTGCACGCAGATACGAACGAGGAAGAAAGAGCAGAATGGGAGAGGAAGAAAGGATCACCTGGTATAGACTGGGTGTTGAGAAAGGAAGGAAAGGTGTTGGCCCCTTCCTGCAGTCGGCAAATTATCATGGAGTTACACCACGGCATTTACCATGCCGGACATAACGCCATGATATCCAATATCACATGGGATTGTTGGTGGCCGGGAATTGGGCGTGACTTTGCTAAACATTATCAGCACTGTGTTACGTGTGCCCAACATAATCGAGGAACAGCGATAAAAATAATGATGGAATATCAACCCCGCCCACGAGGACCATGGGAAAACATACAGATTGATACAGATTGATTTTATTGGGCCCCTAATAAATTCGAGGGGAAGGAAGCACGGGTTGGAAATTATTGACCAGTTTTCCAGCTGGGTGGACTCTTTCGCCTCCCGCTATTGCACCGCGACCACAGTAGCCTGCATACGAGCAGAAGAGGTAAATCATAGATGTGGGATTCCCATTCAGTTAGATTCGGCCCAAGGTATTCAATTCACCCGAAACGTTAAGAAGGAAACGTGTAAAATACAGAATATTAAGCAGAAATTCCACAGCGCCTGCCATCCCCAGAGTTCGGTAATGGTAGAAAGAATGAATGGAACCCTCACAAACTCCTTGACTAAAGCAATCCAGGGAACCAGCCAGTAATGTCCGGAACTCCTGCCCACCATATTGATGCGACTGCGTGCTACATCGAACTGCACAACAGAACTCATCCATTATGAACTAATGACTGGATGAGCAATGACATTTCCTGAGGGAATAGTTACAGGAGGAATAGAATTAGGACCCTTATATAATAGAATTGAAGGCAGTTGAAATATATGCGACACGAAGTGCGAGATAAGCAAGAAGAGGAAGGCGAGGAAGGCGAGGATAAGAAACGGAGAAACGTAGAAACATATAATTTCGGTGCAGAGCACGCCATTCGATCCTTCGAGTCTGCAGCGCCATTCAACAAGATCATGGTTGATCATACAAACTTAGTACCCCTTTCCTGCTTTCTCTTCACATCCCTTAATCCTCATGGCTGTAAGGGTGATATCGATCTCCCTTTTGAATATATCTAACGAACTGGGTCACCAACTTTCTGCGGTAGACTATTCCACAGGTTTACCACTCTCTGAATGAAGAAGATTCTCCTCATCACGGTTCTAAATGGCTTAACCCTTATCCCTAGACTTTGACCCCTGCTTCTGGAACTGCCCAGTAACTGGAACATTATTCCTGCCTCTAACCTGTCCAATCCCGTCAGACTTGTCCATGTTTGTATGAGATCCCCTCTCATTTTTCTAAACGCCAATGGGTTCAATCCCAATTTATACAGTCTCTCCTCATATGTAAGTCCTGTCATCCGGGAATCCGTGTGGTGATCGTTCACTGTACACCCTCAATAGCAAGAACGACCTTCCTCCGATTAGGAGACGAAATCTGAACAAAATATTCTGGGTGTGGAATCAACAAGGCTCTGTCAAACTGCATTAAGACCTCGCTGCTCCTATACTTAAATCTTGTAGCTATGAAGGCCAACATGGCATATGCCTTCATCACGGCCTGCTGTACCTGCATGCCAACCTTAAACGACTGACGTGCCATGACATCCTCGTTGGTCCACCCCTTTTCCTAATCTGTCACAATTAAGATAATATTCAGTCTTCCTGTTTTTGCCACCATAGTGAATAACCTCACATTCATTCACATTATACTGCATCTGCCATGCATTTGCCCACTCACCTAACCTGTCCAAGTGAACCTGCAGCCTCTTAGCTTCCCCCTCGCTCACACCGCCACCAAGCATAGTGTCATCTGCCACACAGCTTAGTCATCTGCTACATTGGATATATTACATTGAATTCCTTCATCTAAATTATTGATATATATTGTAAATAGCTGGCGTCCCAGCACTGAGTCCTGCTGCAACCCAATGTTCATTGCCTGCCATTGTGACAAGAACAGATCCCCGGCGGTATTACCGAGGTGGGTGCAAGGGTATTAGTAAGGGTGTTAGCAGAAAAACCTGGATTCGAATCTCGATGGATCAGACCCAATGAGGTATTGATTAGCGGAGCCACGTGTGCATCCATAAATATGATAAGTGGGGGTAGGTGGAATCATTGGTCTCAACTGAAAGAATAGAAGAGAACTGACCAATGACTGGCCACAAATGTTGACCTATATACCACTCTGAATGGTATGCAGACGCATATGCCAGTTAGGTAAATGGATTAGTCGGGATGTATATCATATTTGTAATGTTAAGCCTAGTCGTTTGATAATCTGGCTGTGGGAGAGGACCCACGAGAGGAGTAGGAATGGCCCAGCGGCAATGGAAAGACTCTGACCCCAGTATGGACTGCCCAGATTATGTTTCACCAAACAGGTGACTCTAAAGTCTACTGTTTGTGGCCTTGTTGGGCCCGCTAGGAATGGTCAGAGGAACAGAATACATGGTCACGGTGTCCAAGAGATACGACAACGAGAGTATGATCACCAAGGACGAAAAGGGATCACACACTAAAGCAGGTACAAGAAGAAACAATGTTGCTAGTGTCACCCTTATTCTCACCACGTCGCTAAAGGATCAGAGGGTGCGGGTGGTCACCAATGTGTTAGTCCACCAGCCCCAGGCTTCTGGAAGATAGTGTGTGATCCGAGACATCAGTTGCTAGATTGTCCCTGGATAACCAGGACCGAAATGGGGGTGAGCGGGACAGACCACTTCCAACGACCTCGCTTGCCTCAATGTAGTTCGGAAATAGAGACCTCTGAAATCAGGAGAAACAGCCATGCATGGTTTCCTGAAAATAAATGTGTAACTGTTCATCAGAGTCTAATTGGAATTGTACAGTCAATACGACAATATGATGTGACCAAGGGAAAGCTTCTGCATAAAGTTGACAATATATGAGAAATAACGAACTAAACATGGGTCAGATAACACAAACTGCACCAATACGTCAATAAGAACCGAAATGATACCAAGGGTATATGCATTAAAGATTGCGATAAAAATAACCATGTTGTCTTGTGCCGAGTACATCTTAAATTTGATCAAGATGACTGAGGATACAGCCGCACAACCGGATGCGTGCTGAGCATCACCACCCTGATGCTGGATTTTGAGGCAACAGCAGCAGCATGAAGTAACGGGCAATAGTGTGTCAGCACCACAGCCACTAACATAACTGCGGGAGGAGTAATGCTCTGCCACATCACTACCACTGATCTTTGCTTCAAGACCAGAGAAGAGAGTAATATTCAGGTACATATTATATGTCCAGAATTAAAAGAGAACCCAACAGTGGTGGTCCAAACGAAAAGGCGGGTTACGAGGGATTCGAGGAGCCTCAGGGAATACCTATTCCCAAACTAAGTGAGGAACAGAAAGCGTTGGAGAAGAGTGTCCGGGAGCCACGACAAAAACACATCATCTGATGAAAGAGATTGTTGAGCTGCAAAATGACTCAAATAAATAGCTGACCAGTCAAACATGGTGTATATGACTATGGAAGTCTGGACTTAATGTTCATGAACACCCATACATAAGTAATAGTGCAGATGTTGGTTATACGTATGTTACTGTTTAAAAGGTGCTTTAGATGTCGGAGGAGAAGGATAAAAGTACTGGTAAAAGCCGCTGAGAAATACAAAAGGATGACTTCGCTGAAAGTTGGTTACAGGGGAGACGAACCTAACCAACACGAATACCTGATATGAGTCTTGAGGTCCGAATCTAATCGCCTTATCAACAAAATCTGGGCCGGAGACACCCGTGTCTAGTGAGATAAAAGAATTGATCATGGTAGTTTAATAAATAGCCATGTGACCAAAGTATCGATTGAAGCGGGAATTAAGGAGTTAAACACATTTTTGTTTAGGAAGGCACAAACACAATTTGCTGATGTGGCAGAATTAGCAAGCGCAGCTGTACGATTGTGCTACAGCTCCTGTTATTCAGAACTGAGATCGCAGGCCGAGGAAGTGGCTTTCTGTTGTATTCAGAACATAGAAATACATTCCTGTTAGTGGCAGGAAACAGGATGCAGGCTACATAAGTTGATACCAAAGGAGGATTTGAAACAATTAACAAAGTTGCAATTATACAATCTGCAACAAGGCGAAAAAAATTGTCACGCGGTAGAATGACTGACCAATGATAATGTAAATGATGACTTTGCAAAGAATTCTGTATAAAAGAAGCAGCTCCAAATGTATTCGACGAGAACGGTTGGGAAGGCATCGACTTAAGTAACTGGTGTAGACCGTGTCTCTCATGGTCAAGCGATCAAACACTTTTTTCTCCACAACAGCCCTATTTTGTGTGTCTTTGTCATTGTCCACAAGAATCTGTCTTACAGTGATGAGTGTGTTATATCATGTGTTACCGTGAGGGATGTGGGTATATCAGTTTTACATTGAGCGGTTTTGGGTGCATCAGTCTTACATTGAGGGGTTTGCGGTATATCAGTGTTACAGTGAGGGGTGTGGTGTATACTAGTGTTGCAGAGAGGAGTGTGGTGTATATTATTGTTATAGTGAGGGGTGTGGTGTATATTCGTATGTTACTTAAGAACATAAGATCATAAGGACATGAGAAATCGGAGTGTGTTACAAAGATGTTGTTGGTTATATCAGACTGTCAAAGTTAGAGTTTTGGTTATATCAGTGAAAGAGTGAGGTGTGTGGGGTGTAGCAGTGTTTAACAGTGAGCGACGTGGCGTATATGATACTTATAGTGAGGGGTGTGCTGTATATCCGTGTTACAGTGAGGCGTGTAATTTATATTCGTGTGTAACATAAGAACATAAGAACATGAGGAATAGGAGCAGCAAAACCGATTAGGCCCCTCGAGCCTGCTCTGCCATTTAATATGATTAAGACTGATCCAAGAATGGAGTCAGGTCCAGTTCTTTGCCCGCTTGTGCTCCATCCCCTTTTACAAAACAGGCGAAGATTCCATGGCCTTCCTAAGCAATTGCTGCACTTGTGTACTAATCTTTTGTATGTCATGCAACAGTACACCTGGTACGCTGTACTGCAACACGTTGCAACTTTTCTCCATTTAAATAAAACTTGCTTTTCTGTTAGTGGAAATATCCTCTCTGCATCTATTAGCTATGTTTCTATGCATATTTCCCCTTGTTTGGTTTAAACTATGTGAAAATATTCTCTCTTCATCCAGCTTATCGAGACCATCATTTTCTTTTAATTTACAATAAGCTTACCTCTCATTATTCTGAACTCCAATGTGCGCATGCACAGCCTACTGAACCTGTCCTCATGTCAACCCACGCATCTCGAGAATCAATCTACTAAACCTGCTCTACACAGACTCCAATGAATGTATATCCTTCCATAAATACAGAGAAGACAACTGGTCTCAGTACTCCAGGTGTGGCCTCATTAATAACATTTCAGTTGTAACTGCCTTTATACTATTTCCTCCTTGCAATAAAGGCCAATACTCGATTTGATTTCCTGATTACGTGCTGTACCTGCAAACTAACTTATTGTTTTTAATGTACAAGGACGCCTAGGTCTCGCTGTACTGCAGCACTTTGCAATGTTTCGCCATTTAAGTTGTAATGTTCTTTTCTATTATTGCTGCCAAACTTAAAAACATCACATTTCCCCACGTTATAATCCATCTGGCAATCATTACCCCACTCACTAAGACTTTCTTTATCCCTTTATAGATTTTTTTTGTCCTCGCAATTTGCTTTTTCACATTTCTTTGTATGATCAGCAAACTTGGTTTCATTACATGCGGTCCCTTCATTAAAATCATTCATATAGATGGTAAATAGTTGAGGACCCAGCAACAATTCTTGCAGCACCACAATCGTCACTGGTTGCCAAAAGGTAAATTATGCATTTTTTTTTACTCGCTGTTTTTTGTGAGTTAGCCAATCCACTAACCATTGTAAGATAGTGGAGGGTTTTAATCTTCTACCGTAACCTCCCATGTGGCACGATATCGAATGTCTTCTGGAATACTAAATACTACAGATCCACTGCTCCCCCGTTATCCACGTTGCTCGTGACATCCTCAAAGAACTCCAGCATTGAGTCTTTGTCACTCCCAGTCCGTCTGTCTCCGTCTCACTCTGTCTGTGTCTTTTTGTCTATTTCTCTCTCACGTTGGCTCTATCTCACTCTCTGTCTCTCCCTGCTTCGCTGTTTGTCACTATCTCTCAATGGATTTGTCACTTTCTCACGGTGTCCAATTATGATTGCAGCTCGATTACTGTTCTGACAGATTGCAACAATGTAAGTTCCTCGGTAGTATACTGGTGAGAATCCCTGCATGTTATGTGGGCGACAGGGGTTTAATTCCCGCACGGGGAAGAATCGTTTTTAAGATATGGAATTTTACTTCTGTTTCTTGATGTAGATTTACATTAATACGTTCTGGAGCAACAAATACAGCAAGAGGAGATTGTCTCTGCCAGAAGGTTTCGGGAATATGTGCCCTTCTGCTGCATAGAGATGGATGATTGAGTTTTGCCTGAGTAACATTTTAACAGACTGGAGCCCAGTAGTCGTGGCCGCGTGGTTAAGGCAATGGATAAAATACCCATTGGGGTTTCCTGGTGCAAGTTCGAATCCTGTCGACAGCCTTTAACATAAGAAATAGCAGCAGAAATAAACTATTTTAACACTTGATACTGCTCTGACATTCAATATGATTATGGCTGATCTGATCACGACTCAACTCCGTTTCCCATAGCACTTTTCTGCTCAAAATCGCTGCAACAGCTGTCTTTCGATGCCTCAAATATATTCAATGACTGGCCTCCACAGCTCTCTGTGGCAGAGAATTTCATAGACTAACAACCCTCTGGGAGAAGAAATTACTCGTTTTCTCAGTTTAAAATGGGCCCCCTCGCATTTTAAATCCATCTCACTTAGTT
Organism: Pristiophorus japonicus; assembly: GCF_044704955.1. Classification (NCBI taxonomy): domain Eukaryota; kingdom Metazoa; phylum Chordata; class Chondrichthyes; family Pristiophoridae; genus Pristiophorus; species Pristiophorus japonicus. The sequence continues at coordinate 15,753,060 of NC_092001.1, read as the reverse complement.
TTGGTTTTGCCAATGTGGAAATATCCTCTCTGCATCCAGCTTGTCGAAAGCCCTCATTTTTATAATTTGCATTCCGTTCACATCTCATTCTTCTGAACTCCAATATGTGTAGACAGAACCGACACAACCTGTCTTAGAGGTCGACCCCCGCATCTTCATAATTAATCTAGTAAACCTTCTCTGAACAGCCTCCACTGCGAGAATATCCATCCTTAAATACAGAGAAGGCAACTCTATGCAGTTTTCTAGGTGTGGCCTCAGCAACCATCTGTAAAGTTCGAGCAGGATTTACCTGCTGCAATACTCTATCCCTCTTGCAGTTGTTATAGCGAAAATTCTCTCCTCGGGCAGCGGCACCTGTAGCATAAGGTTAGACCTAAATATGTAAATCTAATAACATGAAAATGCCAACCCGTGAAGCCTCAAGGGATTTCTGTTAGCTGAAAAAGACCGCATTCCTGGAAACTGATAATTGTTGTTTCCCACACAAAGGACTAACAAGCAAACTTTGCAGATGTCTCTAATCAGCAAGGCATCAGACAAAATTTTCTGATGAATTGAGATAAGGAGGCTACACAAAGACAGTAAGATAAGGGGAGCCTGGACCATGTTGCAAGATACATGAGTCATACCTCGCAACACACCCCTTAGCCACACATCTCTTAGCAACACATCTCTTGGCAACACATGAGACACTTTACGTTTAGAGACTAACTCTATCTATTGGTCTAATTGAATCTATAATCAGTATGATTGGATAGTGTCCAGCCAAATTGGGCTGATGTAACTGTAGTAAACTGTTGTAAAACATAAACAATCCATGAAACCCTTTGTTCGGTGGAGAGAAGTGCCTGGATCCAGTCCTGTGGCTTCCTCCACGCTAGCATAAATAAAGGCTGCATTGGCGTTGGAACCGACTCTGAGTGTTGAGTGATTCACCTGAAATAATACTAACACTAACAGTGGCAGAGTCGGCAGGATTTCCAGGATTCGCTGGACACCCTTGGAAAACCTGGGTGAGTATAAAATACGATTTTTAATTATAAAGGGTGCGGAATGTGGAAGCCGGCTGATCGACAGGGGGAGATGGTCTAATATCTCAAAAGACTAGCATGAGCTGAATTAAGAGGACTTTTGCCCACACGTGGTGGCCAGGAACCAAGTAGGCGTAGGGAACATATTTAGACCGTGATACCGAGCGACACGTCCCGGACCCAGTAGAGTGATTTGAAAATATACCCTGGGGAGCAGGCGGTGCACAGCGACCAACGGAAATTAAACCTGTGAACAGGGTCGGATCAACAGACAAAGCGGTGGTAGGTAGTCGTTAAGGTTACGTAGAGCGCTGCGGGAATTGCTTAAACGCGTTTTAAGAATTGTATAAGTTCGTGTAAAAGCAGACTTGTGACCTGACAGCAGCCGAGAGACGGTCTACTACAAGTTGTGCGAGGTAAAAGTCAAACCTCTGAGAGTAGATTCCTAACGGTTCTAGTCCTACCCAGGAATGGTCAAATAAAGCAGATAAACTCGAGTGAGGATCAGAAGGGCCACTTACACGCCATCTGGCATAAAAGCAAAAGAAACTAATCGGCAAAATGATTCGAGCAGGGTGGGATCCTCAGGACCTGCCAGCAGCCCAATTGGAATGGTGGGGGAAGGAACGGAAAGACAAAAAGAATAAAGGCTGTGGTCTTGATACTGCGAGCCCATGTTAAATTAACATAGGAAGTTAATCAATAAAAATAAACTGATGGTGATTGTCTTAAGTGAAGTGTGGATCCTAAAATAGAGCCGGCCAAAACAAATAATAGGAAAGAAGAGAGACTTTTGTGAACGTCTTTTTTAAATGAGAAGTTCTTGTGTGATTTTGACTGTGGATAAGAAAGCCTCTTTTGGGAAACCGGGGAGTTGTAGTTTGTTTTAGCTCCACCCACTTTTTCAAACAGAGTGAACGTATTTTTTTTAACCCTTTGTAGTGTTGTCCTGTATGAGGGAAGTTTTAAGACATTTTAAGTTCGAAACGCAGGTGTGGATTTATTCGGATGATAATTTACGGAGCTAAAAAATGTACAAAGGAAAGGTTTGTTGAGCAAAATATAAAAAATACTTTGTCCCGGTGGTTAAAAAAAAATAATTTATTTGACACGCTCACTTACTTGTGGAAAGAAAACATGCAATGGTTGATTACATTGGGTTGAAAGACATAAATGTAGTCTCGGAATGAGAAAACTAATGAATTTTAAGAAAGCTTCTCGCTCAAAAAAAAAATTATTACATTAAATCTGATCAGGTAAAACTCCTGGGCGAGTGACGAGCTAGCTGCGAAAATGTAAAAGGGTATTTTGAAAAATGTTAAAAACAGCAAGCTATAGCTGTTTAGAAGAGACAATTTAACGACTTTGAAACTGGAGCATTTTGAGATAATGAAATGCAGCCCTCAAACCCTCAAAGCTGTCTCCATTCCAATTATGGACATAAGAAAAAGATAAAGACGCTACTTTGAAAGTAAACAAATGATTTTAAATTAACAACTTTATGGAGTTAGGAGCCCTCCGTGTACAATACAAAACCTATTTAGAAGCAAGGAGATCTGAAAAAAACGATGTGTTTGTGATGGAAAAAGACATAACTTACGAAATACTAGTTGATGTTTGCTGTGAAAAAGATATTGGTTTAATTAGAAAAAAAAATTGGAAGAGGTAAAAAAACACTCTACATTGATAATGATTTTAAATTATGAGAAAGTTTCAATGCAGTTTGAAAAGATTTCCAAAACGGACAGTGTTTATCAAGAAAAGTCCCGAACAGTCTAAACAAGCAGGAGGGTTTGGAAGATAACGAGGAGAAAAGATCTAAGCTATGCGAACTCTGCACAGAATGAAAAAAAACAGGAATTAGAGAATCTTACTGAATTTTTAAATTCTTATAGAAAATGGAACTGGCACAGAAGTTTAGATTTATTGCTGAGAGAGAAATTTAAAAAATAACAAAACTGACTTTCAGTAAACAGAATTGCTATTAAAAATGTATGGTCTCGTTTTAATTCAATTTAATTACAAAAAATAATTATTTGGCAAGTACTGGAATTAGAAGTTAAGAAAACACTAAAATGCTGTCTTCCCTCATTAGAAGATTTTTATTATGACCACTTTACTAATGATTTTTGCTGTTTAACGGATTCTTAATTTCTAAACAAGTTTTGAAGGCTCAAAGACTTGAAAAAAAATAATTTTTCGGATGATTACGTGATATCACATAATGACATCAGGCTTTCTTACAAACCTGTAAAGGAGTTAGGCCTTTCCGTTGACAGCTGTTTTATACAGGACATTATTAAGTTGGATTTCTTAATAAAATAAAGAAAACTCACCTGACAGACAGAGGAAATGGTGGGATATTCAGAATAAAAATAAAACGGAACTAGCTGGTCAAGAGTTAAAAGCTAAGATAAACAGGCTGGAAGAAATATTTTAAAAAACGGGACTAGACGTATAGTGAAGTGCGCAGCCATAGCACCATCATCTATGGCAATAGAGCCAATGTACGCCACAATGGGTAGGTGTAGTCCACAAATCCAACCTAACGGTAAAGCAGACAGCGATGTTTGAAGGAATAATGGTGGCATTGGTGTTGACTGTAGCTTGGATAATATTCAGATAGGCCATCGTGCAGGCTCGCGCACAGCTGGCTCAAGCGCAAAACCGACGGCAGCCCAGACAGGGAGATGAAGTGATAGAGATGGTACGACTATAAAGAATATGGTTAACCTAATCCTTATCTCCGATTCCACAGAGTGACAGCGACACAAGTAGACCAGAACCTAACACCTGGTGATGACCAGGCTATCTGTTTAAATTTTTCAGATAAAACACTCACCATGATGGGACCGCAGTGGTGACTCCGACGCTGGGGACTCATCATACTGGGAACCTCAAGACCCACGCAAACACTGGATGATACCAACGGATTGCAGCGCACTCAGGAAATAAACAACTACATGAACTATGGAGTCTTTTTTAATTTAACGGATGGAATGTGCATCCCAGCAGCTAAGGACTGGAGCAAGGACAGGACTTGTTTTAATGCATGGTTACAAGTGAATCCTAATATGAACCGGGTATGTGTACAGTGCTCCACGGGTATAAGGAACAGCTGCATTAAACGGAGTGATGTCAACGGGCCCGATGAATGTACTTTCGGATTAATTTGCGCGCCGCCGGGACAGTCCCAGCAAACAGTCATCCGCAAAAGGGAGTGGTGCTGTGTGGGTACTACACGAGGTGGGGGCGGCTGCAATATCATTGTATGTATGATTCTCACCCCCTCCGACACCGCGACCCATAAGAACCAGTATATTGCCCGAGAAACTGCCATTTCCCGTAACTACGAAGGGACCAGAAAATGAGATTGTAATGTACAACGAAGGGGAATTATTGTATGATAATGTTAAACATGAAATTGTGCCTGTCCTGATCAATACTTCAGGCATCCAGATGCAGGAATACTGTACAGAACATTCAAGGAAAATGTACAATGTAATAAGTAAAGTTGTAATGAGCATCCATCCTTGGATTCGAATTATATCACACATACTGGTCGGAGTAAAGCTAGTTTTAGCATTGACATGGGGCGTCATGGCTTGCCGGTCTTGCAGATATAATGCACAACAACGGATGTTAAACACCAAAGCTCAGATAATCATGGTGAATGGTGTAATAGGCGAAAGGGGTAATTCAACTATATTGATTTGATCGAAACAACTGGGACTCCTGAAATCGCGTGACTGGCCAGCACGTTGAAGCAGGGAGTACCGGGTGATAGAAAAGTATAACAGATTATAATTGGTGTTGGTTTCAGGGGGCTTGGATTGACCCCTTGACCGAAAGGAGGGGTTGTTATCGCGAAAATTCTCCCCTAGGGCAGCGGCACCTGTAGCATAATGTTAGAACTAAATATATAACTCTAATAACATAACAATGGCTGCCCGTGAAGCCTCAAGGGATTTCTGTTAGCTGAAATAGACCGCATTCCTGGAAACTGATAATTGTTGTTTCCCACACACAGGACGAACAAGCAAACTTTTCAGATGTCTCTAATCAGCCAGGCCTCAGAAAAAAGCTTCTGTTGAATTAAGATTAGGAGGCTACACAAGGACAGTAAGATAAGGGGAGCCTGGCTCATGTTACAAGATACATGAGTCATTCCTAGCACACACCTCTGAGCAACACATCTCTTAGCAACACATGTCTTGGCAACACATGAGCCACTTTACCTTTAGAGACTAACTCTATCTATTGGACTAACTGAATCTATAATCAGTATGATTGGATAGTGTGCAGCCTAAATGGGCTGATGTAACTGTAGTAAACTGTTGTAAAACGTATAAAAATCCATGAAACCCTTTGTTCGGTGGAGAGAAGTGCCTGGATCCAGTCCTGTGGCTTCCTCCCCGCTAGCGTAAATAAAGGCCGCATTGGCGTTGGAACCGACACTGAGTGTTGAGTGATGCTTCTGAAAAAACACTAACACTAACAGAATAAATGCCAACATTCCATTTGCGTTCCTGGTTACTTGATATACCTGCAAACTAACTTTTTGTATTTCATGGACAAGGCACCCGAGGTCTGTCTGTACTGCAGCACTTTGCAATTTTTCCCCACTTAAAATGTTTTGTGCTTTGCTATTATTTCTGCCGAACAGTATAACATCGTATTTTACCACATTATAATCAATCTGGCAACATTTATCCCACTCACTTAGCCTGTCTGTATACCTTTGCAGTTTTTTTTTGTCCTCACAATTTGCTTTAGCACCGTTCTTTCAGCTAATTGGTTACATTACACTCGCGCTATTCATCTACTTCATTCATTTTGATTGTAAATAGTTGAGGACCCAGCACGGATCCTTGCGGCACCACACTGATTGCCAACGGGAAAATTACACATTTATCTCGACTCTCCATTTTCAGTTACTTAGCCAATTGTTAATCCATTGAAAAAACTTACCCTCAAACCGGAAGGTTTTTATCGTCTACAGTAAACTCTTATGTTGCACGACTTTGAATGCCTTCTGGTACTCTAAATACTGCATATCCACTGGTCCCCCCTTATCCACCCTGCTCGTGAAATCTTCAAAGAACTCCAGCATTGTGGCTTTGTCACACTCAGTCTGTCTGTCTATATCTCATTCTGTCTGTCTCTCTTTGTCTGTTTCTCTCTCACACACGTTGTCTATATAACGCAGTAGGTCTCTCGCTGCTTCTCCTCTTGTCTCTTTCGCTCACTTGGTATGTCTCCTTCTCACGGTGTCCAGTTCTGTTTGCAGCTCAATTACTATTATGACAGAATTAATCATCGTATGTTCCTCGTTAGTAGAGTGTGAGTATCGCCGCTTGTCACGAGACAAACCAGAGTTTAAAATCCCGACTAGGAAGGAACATTTTTAAAATATCGATTTTTACTTCTGTTTCTTGGTGTCGATTTTATGTATATATTCCAGCGCAATATAAATCCAGTAACAACTACAGAAGAGGAGATTGTCTCTTCCTGAAGGTGTCGGGAAGATGTGCCCTTCTGCTGCAGAGAGATGGATGATTGAGTTTGGCTTGAGTAACATTTATAAAGTCAGCGAACCTCTGGTCATGGCCGAGTGGTTAAAGCGATGAATTAAAAATTCATTAGGTTTTTATCTGCGCAAATTCGAATCCTGCCGATTTAGGTTAACATAAGAAATTGACTATTTACGCCCTTGATCTTTCTCTGCCATTCAATATGATTGTCGCTGATCTGATCATGGGTTGAGCTCCGCTCCCCATATCACTTTTACTCACTAATCACTCCAACATCTGTCTTTCTTTGCCTGAAATATATTCAATGACAACCTCCCATCTCTCGGGCAGAGAATTTCATAGACTTGCAACCCCCTGAGAGAAGAAATAACTCCTCATCTCAGTTTTAAAAGGGCGACGTCGTATTTTAAATCTATCTCCCTTAGTTTTGGTTTTCCTTATGTAGAAATATCCTCTCCCCATCCAGCTCGTCGAAGCCCCTCATTTTCTTTTAAGTAACGAAAGGATCATCTCTCATTCATCTGAACTACAATATGTGCAGATACAACCTACGCAATCTGTCTTCATAGGTCGAACACCGCATCTCCAGAATCACCCGAGTAAATTTATCTGAACAGCTTCCAATGCTAGAATATCCTTCCTTAAATACAGAGAAGACAACTCTACGCAGTGCTCCAGGTGTGGCCTTAGCAGAGCGAATATGTACTGTTCGAGCAGGAACTACCTGCTTTAATACTCTATCCCCCTTGCATTAAATGCCAACATTTCATTTGCCTTCCTGATTATTAATGTACCTGCAAATTAATTGGTTGTTTTTCATGGACAAGGATGCCAGAACTATGTCTGTACTGCAGCAGTTTGCATTTTTTCGCCATTTAAATTTTAATGTGCTTTTCGATTATTTGGATAACATCGCATTTTCCCACTTTATAATCCATCTGGAAATGTTTTCCCAATTCACTTATCCTGTCTTTATCCGTTTGCAGATTGTTTGTGTCCTCACAATTTGCTTTAACACATTCTTTCTATGACCAGCAAAATTGGTTACATTACACTTGCTCCCTTCATCCAAGTCATTTATATAGATTGCAAATGGTCGAGGACACAGCACGGATCCTTGCGGCACCGCAGTCCTCCCGGTTTGCCAACGGGAAAATGATACATTTATCTCGACTCTGTTTTAAGTTAGTTAGCCAATCCTCTATCCATTGTAAAATATTACCCTCAAAATTGAGTAATTTTATCTTCTTCAGTAACCTTTCTGTGGCACGATATCGAATGCCTTCTGGAACTCTAATTACTACACACCCACTCGGACCCCCTTATCCACTCTGCTCGTGTCATCCTCAAACAACTCCAGCATTGAGTCTTTGTCACGTCCAGTCTGTCTCTCGACGTCTCACTCTTTCTGTCTCTCATTTTCTTTCTCCCTCTCTCACGTTGTCTCCATCTCGCTGTCTGTCTCTCGCTGCTTCTCTCTTTGTCTCTGTCTCTCAATTGGTTTGTCTCTTTCTCACGGTGCCCAGCTCTGTCTGAAGCTCGATTAATGTTCTGACAGATTTTGCCACCGTCCGTTCCTCGTTATTGTCGTGGTGAATATCCCTTCCTGACTAATATTCAGATCGGGGTTCAATTCCCTGATGGGACGTGACCATTTTCAATATATGGAATTTTACTTCTTGTGTCGATTTCTATGAATATGTTCCAGAGCAATATGCAACAGCAACACATACAGCAAGAGGGGATAGTCTCTTTCAGAAGGTTTCGGCAAGATGTGCTCTTCTGCTGCAGAGAGGTGGATGATCGAGTTTTGCCTGAGTCACATTTAAAGAGGCAGCTCCGCAGTAGTCGTGGCAGTGTGGCCAAGGCGAAGTACTAGAAATTTCTGTCACTTTCTCACGGTGTCCAGTTCTGTTATCTTCTTATCTGCCCTGTCCGTTTCATCCTCAAACAATTAGTGCAAATTTGTCAAAATTTACATCACCTTCATAAATCCATTTTGATGTGCGTGACTGATATTTGCTTTTCAAAATGTCCTGCCGATGCCTCTTTAAAATAGATTCCACATTTTCCAATCACAGATGTGTGTGTCTCATTCACCCTGTGTTCTTGTTTCTGTCTCTATTTTTACGTCTGCGTTCATAAGTTATTTTTGCTCTTTCTCTCTGTGTCTGTTGGTGTATATATTTATGTCTTTCTTTGCTTTCTGTGTTTGTATGTGTGTCTGCCTGTGTCTGTTAGATTTGTGCTTCTCTCCGTGCTGTATGTGTGCATTTCTGCCTGTAGTGATGGATAGTCAACACGGATTTGTTAATGTAAGTTCGTTACTGACTAACTTAAATGCAATTGTCGAAGAAATAACCAGGAGCGTCGGTGAAGGCAAAGTATATGTTGTAATGTATATGGATTTTATTAAGGCTTTTAAAAAGCTCACACAGGGCAGATTGGTGAGAAAAGTAAATGCCCTTGGCATCCAGGACAAAGTGGCAAGTTGGATCCAAAATTGTCTCAGAGGCAGGAAGCCTGTGTCTTTTTGTGACTGGAAGGATGTATCCAATGGGGATCCACAGAGCTCATTACTAATTCCTTTACTTTTTTGTCTATGCATCTCTGATCTAGAATTGAATATAGTGGGTACGATAAAGATGTGTGCAAATAAGGCTAAAATCGACTCTGGTGGTGGATAATGAAGAACACAGCTGCGGACTGCAGGAAGAATTCATTCAGCTGTTCAGGTGGTCAGGACAGAGGAAAATTGAATTTAATCCAAAGAAGTGTGATGTAATGCATTTTGGGGAGGGATAACGATGAAAGGGAATGCACATTAAATGGCTGGATACTGTGAAGTGCAGTGTAACAAAGGGGCCTTGGAGTGCATGTCCACAGATCGCTGAAGGTAGCACGTCAGGTAGTTATGTTGCTTGCGAAGCCATACGGAATGCTTGCCTTCATTAGCCGAGGCACAGAATGTAACAGCAGGGAGGTTATGCTTGAACTGTAGAAAACACTGGTTAGGCCACAGTGTATTTATGTTCACTGCATTACATGAAGAACGTAACTGCACTGAAGAGCTTACAGAGGAGATTCATGAGGATGTTGCCGGGAGTGGATAACCTAAGATATGAAGACAGATTATATAGGTTGGATTTGTTTTCGTTGGTACAGAAGAAGGGGTGGGGAGATTTCATTTATGTATATAAAATTAAGAGGGCTCCAGATATATTGGATAGAAAGGGTATATTTTCCCTTAGCAGTGGATTCACCAAACATGGGCATAAATTTAACGTAGTTGGTCAAAGGCTTGAAAGGGTTTGAGGGGGAATTACTTCACGCACAGAGCTGAGGGAGTCCGGCTTGAAAGTGTGGTCGAGGCAGAAACGCTCAATACATTTACAAAGTACTTGGATATGCACCTGAAGTGCTGTAACCTGCAGGGTAATTGATCCAGAGCTCGTAAGTGGGATTAGGCTGGATAGCCTCTTTTTGGCCGGCAGGGGCACGATGTGCTGAAATGTCCAACTTCCATGCTTTAAACCTCTATGATTATATGATTTTATGTCTGTATCTGTCTGTGTGTATATGTGTGTCTACTTGCGTGTCTGTGCTCATGTGTCTTAATCGATTAACAAGCATTCAATTCCTTCCTGAAGATTAATGCACTGAATTGGATTCAATCTTCCAGCTGGTGTCGAATTAGTGTTTTATATCGGTTTAAGATTAGTTTCTGAATTGTGTACTCTGTGCCGATGCTTATAGAGCCCAGTATCCCATATGTTTTATTAACAGCTGTATTAACCTGTCCTGAAAATTTTGGAAGCTCTGCTCTGCTCGACACGTTGGCAGCGGGGGCTTGAAGCGCACATTCTCAGAGAGCCCTGCCTGAATGCATTAACTCATACATCTCCGGATTGAATTACATTTTCCACTGTTCTGCCCACCTAGCCAGTGCATTTATATATTCCTGCAGTCTACGGCTTTCCTCTTCATTATCGAGCACTCAGCCGGTTTTAGTATAATCTTCAAAATTCTTTATCATACATCCTGCATTCAAGTCGAATCATTGCATTGTTTAACAAAAAGCAAGAGACTGAGAAATACGCCCTGGGGAACCTCACTGGAAACACACTTACAGCCATGCCTGTGCTTGATGGCATATTCCAAATGGAAGGAATAGGTGAATAAGGCAGAGGAGCTGAGTGCACTGATGGACACATTGAAATATGATACATTAGCGATTACAGAAACATTGCATAAAGAGGGGGAGAATAGGCATCTCTACATTCCTGGTTACAGGATTTTCAAACAAGATAATGACAGGCAAAAAAATAAGGTGTTGGCTATTTTTGTTAAATAAACAATTACAGATGTGCGAATGGAACATATGTTTGAAGGATATTTAAATGAAGTTAAATGGGTTCAATATAAGTATAAAAAGGGGCAAACGCACTGCAGGGATTGTACTATAGGCCCCCAAATAATCCGAGGGAGCTAGAAGAAGCAATGTCTTGACAAATATCTGACAATTGCACACACATTGGGTAGTATTAGTGGGGGATATCAATGTCTTTATTATTAACTGTGATATAAGAAGTGTAAAATGTATAGACAGCACCGAATATCTCAATTGCATTCAGCTTAACTTTTTTTTAGACAATTAATAGCAAGCCAAACAAGGAAAGTTCCGGTTTTGTACTTAGTTTTTGGGAATTAAGCTGGGCAGATGGAAATCATATCAGTGGGACAGTCACTGCAGTTCATCCGCGAAGCTGAGAACCTCGTGGATAGCACGTTTCTTGATGTGGTCACCTCGCAGCTTAAAAGTGTGCAGGGTGAGAATGAATGTGTGGCCGCCAGATTGAAGAATAGGAACAGCCAGATAGTTCAGGATTCACCTGATTGCTTCTCAATCTCGAACCTGCTTTTTGTTCTGAGTACTGGTGGTGGCGGTGGGGCGGATGGTTCTTCGGGGAATGCAGCAGAGCCAAGTCCATGCTACCACTGCCGGCTCAGCTACACGGGGATAGGAAGACGAGTGGGAGCAATATCGGCAAAAATCCAATAGTTAGCCGTGCAGACACGCTGCAGGCATCACTCCAGGATGAAATGTTGCCTCCATGATGCCAGGGTTAACGATATATCTGAGCGGTTGCAGGGGATGCTGGGGGGAGAGGGAGAACAACCAAAGGTCTTGATCCATGATGATACCAATGACACAGGTTGCAAGAGGGATGAGTCACCGCAGGCAGATTTTGAGGAGCTCGGAGAGAGATGAAAAAGCATGAGATGCAGCAATTTTTTTGGGTTGGAGGAGCAACGAAAATCTTGGCGGTGATGCTGCGAATGTTTGTGGCGGAGAAGCGTACAGATATTTTGGCGGAGGAGCAGTGAGAGATCGTGGCAGATGTGCACCGAATGGTTTTGATGCACAAGAACGGCAAGAGATCGTGGTGGAGAAAAGGTGAGAGATCACGGTGGAAGTGGAGCGAATGTTTGCGGTGGAGGAGTGCCGAGAGTTCGTGACGGAGGTGTGACAAATGAGGGTGCGGGGCCAAGGATAGCCGAAGGACCAGGGGCAACACGGACCAGCCCACACTGTGAAATGTGTGTGCACTAGGTCCATGCAGCAGAGCAGTTCTCCAGTCCTCCTGCTTAACCCATGCCATTAGATAAAATCCTAGCTCTCTCACTACACGTTAAAAACATCCACGTGCAGGAATCTTCCACCCCTTCACTTGGAGTTCAGGACTGAATTATCGTGTCATTCATTGAAACATCTGTGAAGTCATGTGGAAACAAGTCATCCTCGTTCGACAGAACGTTGAAGATGACGATAAAAAGCAGCACCTTAAAGTTAATAATTTCGGCTTATTCACAGTGCCACGTGCCTGCGAGGAGAGTGATATTAGAGCTGTTACTGTGACATGACTGAAAGAAGGGCAGGTCTGTTGTGTAAACATTCCTGGTTACATGTCTGTCATGCGGGTGAGAGAGGGGGAAAAACCGAGAGGAGGTGGGGGGTCGCACTATTGAATAAGTAAACAACTGCAGTTGTGAGGAGAGATAATGTCATCGAAGCGTCTTCAATTCAGGCTATCTGAGATAAATTGAAGAACAAGAAATGGGCTGCGAGTGTACTATAGACGCCCAGAGGGAGATTGATGTGCAAATATGTAGACAAATGTCTGAGAAGTGCAAACATTTGATGGCAGTAATGTAGGCGATTTAAACTACCCTAATATTACCAAGAATAGAGTTGGTGTGAAAAGTATAGCCGGTGCAGAACTCCTGAAATTTATTCAGGAGATCATTTTAACCAATATGTAGCAAGACCAACATGATAGGGGATGCTTCTGTCCTTAGCTTGAGCGAATTAGGTGAACAGGTGAAAGGTGCATCAATGGGGAGCATGTTGGTGCTTGTCATCATAACTTGGTTAGATTTAGTGTAGTTATTGAAATTGACAAAGTTAGACCAGGAATACAAAATATCAATTCGGGAAAAGACAATTTTGGTAAACTGAGATCGGATTTAGCCAAAGTAGACTGTAAACAGCTACTTGAAGCAAAAACTGTGTTAGAGCATTGAGGGACATTCAAGGAGCAGATCCTCTTGATCCGGATAAAATATATTTCCTTAAACGAAAAGGGTGGGACACCAAATCTAAAGCCCCTTGGATGTTAAGTCGCTTGCAGCGCATAATAAAGAAAATAGGGGGACATTTGCCATAGCTTGGGCTCAATAGTTCAGAAACTCTAGAGGAGTAAAGAAAGTGCAAAGTTGAAATTTAAAAGGAAATTGGGAAAGCAAAGAGAGAATGAAAATATATTGCCACGTAAATCAAGGAAAATGCAGAGATTTACAAATACATTTAGAGCATAGGATGTCTAAAGAAAGGGTAGGGATCATTAGAGACCCTAAAGGTAACCTGTGTGTGGAGGCAGGATAGTTGGGTATGCTTTTAAATAATACTTTGCAACTGTTTTCACAAAAGTGAGGGGCGATGCAGACGTTTCAAAAGCACACAAGTGTGAAATATTAAATTAAATAATCATAGTGAGAGATGTAGTATTAAGGGATTGAACATCTTTGAAAGTGGAAAAACCCACAGGGCGAATGAGGAAATAGGACATGATCTGAACATTAAAATATTCTCTGGCTGCAGGTGTGGTGCCAAAGGACTGATTGGACTGCTAATGTCGTACGTTTGTTTCAAAATGGATAGATGAACAATTAAATACCAGACAGCCTTACCTCGGTTGTGGGAACATTATTTGAAAAGATTCTGAGGAACACGATCAATATGCATTTAGAAAGACACAGATTAATCAAGGAGAGTTAGCATGGATTTGTTAAGGGAAGGTCATGTCTGAGTAACTTGATTTGATTTTCTGAGGAGCTAGCATGCAGTGCCGATGAGGGTAGTGCATTTTTTTGTAATGCATGTGGATTTTAGCAAGGCGTATGACAAGGTCCCATATGACAGACTGCTCAGGAAAGTAAAAGACCATGGGCTCCAAAGCAAAGTGGCAAGTTGAATCCAAAATTGTCTCGGAGTCAGGAAGCAAAGAGCAATAGGTGTTTTTGCAACTGGAAGGCTTTTCGAGTGAGGATCTGTAGGAGGTTCCTTTTTCTTAGTGGGAAGTATCAATGATTTAGACTTGAATGAAGAGCATATGATTAAAACGTATGCAGATGATACAAACATTGGCGATGTGGTTGATAATGAAAAATAAAGTTTTTGAATGCAGGAAGTTATCAATGAACTGTCAGCTGGGCAGAATCGTGGCTTATGGAAACCAATCCGTAGAATCGTGAGTTAATGCAATTGTGGAGGGCGAACCAGGAAAATGAACGCACGTTAAATGGCAGCACACTGCGAAGTGTCGTGGAACAATGGGAACTTTGAATGCCTGTCCACAAATAGGTGAATGTCGTCGGACAGGCAGAAAAGGTCGTTCAGAAGGCATACGGAATGCTTTCCTTATTTCGCCGAGGCATAGAATACAAGAGCGTTGATTTGTTAGCAGGATCATCAAATGTGGTCAAATGAGTCGAAATGAACAATAAAAAATTGATTATCACACTGCTGCGTGTGTATTACAGATCCCCAAACTGTGGGAGGGAAATGACGAATAAAATATGTAGGCAAATTGCTGCGGTGCATAAACCATAGGATCTTAATAGTAGGGCATTTTAACTATACAAATACTGGGACATACAGAGTGTGAAGGGGAGAGAGTGTAGAATTCTTAAAATGTATTCAAGAGAACTTATTTTACTCACGATGTAACAAGCCCAAGCTCAAGGCGCTTTTTAGATTATTTGGGGGGAAATGAAACTGGGCTGGTTGAAGGAGTATCAGTCGGAGAGCACTTGGGTACCGGTGACCATAATTCAGTCAGACTCAAGTTAGCTGTGGATAAGGAAAATGAAGGGCTGTAATAAAAGTCGCAAATTGGGGAAACGCTAATTTTGCTAAGTTGAGAAGTGATTTGGCCGATTGGAAAGGAAGCAGCTACTTGTTGGTAAATCATTGTCGCAATCGTGGGAGGCATTCAGGGAGGAGATCGTGAAGGCTAAGACCAAACATGTGCGCATAAAGTAAAAGGCTGGGAAAATAAGTCTAGAGCCCCTTGGATGTCTAAGTACATACAGGGGAGTATTAATAAAAAATACTCTTTTTCATATACCAACGGCTAAATACTAATGAATCCTTGGAGGAATATAGAAAGTTAAGAGATAAAATAAAAACGATATTAGGAATGCTGAGAGAGTGCATGAAAAATTCTTGGATAGTAAAATTAATGAAAACCCAAAGATGTTCTATCAATATATTAAGAGTAAGATGGTAACTAAAGAAAGGATAGGACCTCTTTGCGACAATGAGCGTAATCTTTGTGTGGAGGCGCAGTATTTTGGTAAGTTTCTTAATGAATACTGTTCATCTGTTTTCACAAAGGAAAGGGGCAATGCAGATACTGCTATCGAGGAGGAGTGTGATTTTCTGGATGAAATAAACATAGTGAGAGAGGAAGCTTTCAGGGTTTTCGCAGATTTGAAAGGAGATAAGTTCCCAGACCCAGATTACTTCTATCCGACTTTGAGTAATCCTATCAGCATATCCTTCTATTCCTTTCTCACTCATGTGCTTAGGTAGCTCCCTCTTTAATGATTCTGTTCTGTTCGCCTCAACTACAGCTCGTTGTAGCACCTTCCACATTCTAATCATTCTTTGGTAAAGAAGTTACTCTTGAATTGCCTACTGACGTAATCGGTGTCTGTCTTATATGAATGACCTCTAATTTTGAACTCCTGCACATCAGCAAATATTTTCTGCACGTCGGCGCTATCATATCCCTTCATAATATTACAGACAATAACTGCCATGGCTTTTGCAAAGGAAAGCTCCCTAGTATGTTCAGATTTTTACGATACGTAACTCCTTCCAGTTCTGGCCGAAATGATTCCTGCTGTGCTGTGAAATTCAATGATTCTACGATTTTGTTTTCACATCGACTGGGAAATAAAAAATGGCAAGCTTGCCTGACAATTGTCTTAAATTTTGCACCGACCAGTAGATTAATAAAATAGTCGACGTGTATATAAACATAGAAACATAGAAAATAGGTGCAGGAGTAGGCCATTCGGCCCTTCTAGCCTGCACCGCCATTCAATGAGTTCATGGCTGAACATGCAACTCCAGTACCCCATTCCTGCTTTCTCATCATACCCCTTCATTCCCCTAGTAGTAAGGACTTCATCTAACTCCTTTTTGAATATATTTAGTGAATTGGCCTCAACAACTTTCTGTGGTAGAGAATTCCACAGGTTCACCACTCTCTGGGTGAAGAAATTCCTCCTCATCTCGGTCCTAAATGGCTTCCCCCTTATCCTTAGACTGTGTCCCCTATTTCTGGACTTCCCCAGCATTGGGAACATTCTTCCTGCATCTAACCTGTCTAACCCCGTCAGAATTTTAAACGTTTCTATGAGGTCCCCTCTCATTCTTCTGAACTCCAGTGAATACAAGCCCAGTAGATCCAGTCTTTCTTGAAAGGTCAGTCCCGCCATCCCGGGAATCAGTCTGGTGAACCATCGCTGCACTCCCCCAATAGAAAGAATGTCTTTCCTCAGGTAAGGGACCAAAACTGTACACAATACTCCAGGTGTGGCCTCACCAAGGCCCTGTACAATTGTAGCAACACCTCCCTGCCCTTGTACTCAAATCCCCTCGCTTTGAAGGCCAACATGCCATTTGCTTTCTTAACCACCTGCTGTACCTGCATGCCAACCTTCAATGACCGATGTACCATGACACCCAGGTCTCTTTGCACCTCCCCTTTTCCTAATCTGTCACCATTCAGATAATAGTCTGTCTCTCTGTTTTTACCACCAAAGTGGATAACCCCACATTTATCCACATTATACTTCATCTGCCATGCATTTGCCCACTCACCTAACCTATCCAAGTCGCTCTGCAGCCTCATAGAATCCTCCTTGTAGCTCACACTGCCACCCAACTTAGTATCATCCGCAAATTTGGAGATACTACATTTAATCCCCTCGTCTAAATCATTAATGTACAGTGTAAACAGCTGGGGCCCCAGCACAGAACCTTGCGGTACCCCACTAGTCACTGCCTGCCATTCTGAAAAGTCCCCATTTACTCCTACACTTTGCTTCCTGTCTGACAACCAGTTCTCAATCCATGTCAGCACACTACCCCCAATCCCATGCGCTTTAACTTTGCACATTAATCTCTTGTGTGGAATCTTGTCGAAAGCCTTCTTAAAGTCCAAATATACCACATCAACTGGTTCTCCCTTGTCCACTCTACTGGAAACATCCTCAAAAAATTCCAGAAGATTTGTCAAGCATGATTTCCCTTTCACAAATCCATGCTGACTTGGACCAATCATATTACCTCTTTCCAAATGCACTGCTATGACATCCTTAATAATTGATTCCATCATTTTAACCTCTACCGATGTCAGGCTGACCGGTCTGTAATTCCCTGTTTTCTCTCTCCCTCCTTTTTTAAAAAGTGGGGTTACATTGGCTACCCTCCACTCCATAGGAACTGATCCACAGTCAATGGAATGTTGGAAAATGACTGTCAATGCATCCACTACTTCCAAGGCCAACTCCTTAAGTACTCTGGGATGCAGTCCATCAGGCCCTGGGGATTTATCGGCCTTCAATCCCATCAATTTCCCCAACACAATTTCCCGACTAATAAGGATTTCCCTCTGTTCCTCCTGCTTACTGGACCCTCCGACCCCTTTTATATACGGAAAGTTGTTTGTGTCCACCTCAGTGAATACCGAACCAAAGTACTTGTTCAATTGGTCCGCCATTTCTTTGTTCCCCGTTATGACTTCCCCTGATTCTGACTGCAGGGGACCTACGTTTGTCTTTACTAACCTTTTTCTCTTTACATATCTATAGAAACTTTTGCAATCCGTCTTAATGTTCCCTGCAAGTTTCTTCTCGTACTCCATTTTCCCTGCCCTAATCAAACCCTTTGTCCTCCTCTGCTGAGTACTAAATTTCTCCCAGTCCCCGGGTTCGCTGCTATTTCTGGCCAATTTGTATGCCACTTCCTTGGCTTTAATGCTATCCCTGATTTCCCTTGATAGCCACGGTTGAGCCACCTTCCCTTTTTTATTTTTACGACAGACAGATTTGTACAATTGTTGTAGTTCTTCCATGCGGTCTCTCAATGTCTGCCATTGCCCATCCACAGTCAACCCCTTCAGTATCATTCGCCAATCTATCCCAGCCAATTCACGCCTCATACCTTCAAAGCTACCCTTCTTTAAGTTCTGGACCATGGTCTCTGAATTAACTATTTCATTCTCCATCCTAATGCAGAATTCCACCATATTATGGTCACTCTTCCCCAAGGGGCCTCGCACAACGAGATTGCTAATTAATCCTCTCTCATTACACAACACCCAGTCTAAGATGGCCTCCCCCCTGGTTGGTTCCTCGACATATTGGTCTAAAAAACCATCCCTTAAGCACTCCAGGAAATCCTCCTCTACCGTATTGCTTCCAGTTTGGTTAACCCAATCTATGTGCATATTAAAGTCACCCATTATAACTGCTGCACCTTTATTGCACGCACCCCTAATTTCATGTTTGATGCCCTCCCCAACATCACTACTACTATTTGGAGGTCTGCACACAACTCCCACTAACGTTTTTTGTCCTTTGGTATTCTGCAGCTCTACCCATATAGATTCCACATCATCCAAGCTAATGTCCTTCCGAACTATTGCCTTAATTTGCTCCTTAACCAGCAATGCTACCCCACCTCCTTTTCCTTTTATTCTATCTTTCCTGAATGTTGAATACCCCTGGATGTTGAGTTCCCAGCCCTGATCATCCTGGAGCCACGTCTCCGTAATCCCAATCACATCATATTTTTTAACATCTATTTGCACAGTTAATTCATCCACTTTATCGCGGATACTCCTTGCATTAAGACACAAAGCCTTCAGGTTTGTTCTTTTAACACCCTTTGTCCTTTTAGAATTTTGCTGTACAGTGGCCCTTTTTGTTCTTTGCCTTGGGTTTCTCTGCCCTCCACTTTTCCTCATCTCCTTTCTGTCTTTTGCTTTTGCCTCCTTTTTGTTTCCCTCTGTCTCCCTGCATCGGTTCCCATCCCCCTGCCATATCAGTTTAAATCCTCCCCAACAGCACTCACAAACACTCCCCCTAGGACATTGGTTCCGGTCCTGCCCAGGTGCAGACCGTCCGATTTGTACTGGTCACACCTCCCCCAGAACCGGTTCCAATGCCCCAGGAATTTGAATCTCTCCCTGTTGCACCACTGCACAAGCCACGTATTCATCTGCGCTATCCTGCGATTCCTACTCTGATTATCATGTGGCACTGGTAGCAATCCCGAGATTACAACTTTTGAGGTCCTACTTTTTAATTTAGCTCCTAGCTCCTTAAATTCGTTTCGTAGGACCTCATCCCTTTTTTAGCTATGTCGTTGGTGCCAATGTGCACCACGACAACTGGCTGTTCTCCCTCCCTTTTTAGAATGTCCTGCACCCGCTCCGAGACATCCTTGACCCTTGCACCAGGGAGGCAACATACCATCCTGGAGTCTCGGTTGCGGCCGCAGAAACGCCTATCTATTCCCCTCACCATTGAATCCCCAATCCCTATTGCTCTCCCACTCTTTTTCCTGCTCTCCTGTGCAGCAGAACCAGCCATGGTGCCATGATCTTGGCTGCTGCTGCCCTCCCCTGATGAGTCATCCCCCTCAACAGTACCCAAAGCAGTGTATCTGTTTTGCAGGGGGATGACCACAGGGGACTCCTGCACTACCTTCCTTGCACAGCTCTTCCTGTTGGTCTTCCATTCCCTAACTGGCTGTGGACCCTTTACCTGCGGTACGACCAAGTCGCTACACGTGATACTCACGTCATTCTCAGCATCGTGGATGCTCCAGAGTGAATCCACCCTCAGCTCCAACTCCGCAACGCGGATCGTCAGGAGCTTGAGGTGGATAGACTTCCCGCAGATGTAGTCGTCAGGGACACTGGTGGCGTCCCCGAGTTCCCACATGGTACAGGAGGAGCATAACACCCGACCGAGCTCTCCTGCCATGACTTAACCCTTAGATACACTTAAATTGGCAACAACAATGTTAAAAGTTACTCACTGATATAGAAGAGAAAAAAGAAAAACTACTCACCAATCACCAGCCAATCACTTACCCTCCTGGCTGTGACGTCAACTTTTGATTTCTTTCTACTTCTTTTTTGCCTTCTGCCTGTAGCTGCACAAGTACGCCTTTTATAGGCCTCTCCACGCACCTCCTCAACGCTGATCCCGATTGCCGCCGACGCTGGCCCCGGACTCCCTGCTGTGCCTTTTATAGGCCTCTCCACGCACCTCCTCGACGCTGCTCCCGACTGCCGCCGACGCTAGCCCCGACTCCCTGCTGTGCCTTTTATAGGCCTCTCCACGCACTTCCTCGACGCTGCTCCCGACTGCCGCCGACGCTAGCCCCGGACTCCCGGCTGTGCCTATTTTTCAGCCTCTCCACGCACCTCCTCGACGCTGCTCCCGACTGCCGCCGACGCTGCGGTGGCAGAGTGGTTAATGCGTTGGACTTGAAATCCAATGGGTTTTCCCCAGGCATGTTCGAGCTCTGCTCGCAATGATTCTACAGCGAACACTTTATTTGCTTTACCCAGCTCGCTGACGAGATGACTGACGCCGAAACTGAACAGAATTCCCTCAAATGCCCTTTATTACAATTATTGACGCAAACGTATTTTTCGAATTGGAATCACTAATAATTTATTGCTATCAATTAGTGATTGTTGATTAGTTGGAAACGTTGCAAAGATCACTGAGAAATATACACAGCAAATAGCATTAAAAAGTGCATTTTAATAAAGAGCCCTGCAATTTTCGGGAGGAAATCACATTCAGCTGATGAGCTGAATAGCATTAAGCAGTACTGAAAACTACAATTTTCTGATAACATCAGTGTTTACACCGAAGTCAGACACCTTATCCATGAAGCCACGCTGCTCCTGCAGTGCACAGCTGACTAATGGTGAGATTGAGGGATTAGACACCGGAATTGTGGTTATTTCAGTTCCATACTTCGCACAGCAAACCAATCAGCGGCAGTGGGCCATTAACTGATTGAAATACGAGAACTCCCAAATTCACGGAGACAATCGAATTGTTCATTAAATGCTGGAAACACTCTGCAGTCCAATGAGCTCTTTGCAGAACTACGGTTTTGCAGCATTGCTTCAATGTATTGCAGGTCCTTGTCACTTTCGTTCATAAATGTTTAAGCTGCTCTAAAAAGCAAAGCTAAGATGCTCGTAACTCGGCCCTCTCCCACCAAAAAAAAATGTCGCTTACGGGGATCGAAAGCACAGCCTTCGCATTAACAACGCCATGCTTAATTGTGTGCATCAACCGGCCTTGCTATTGTGTATTTTTATCTAACGATTAAAAAACGAACATTTCTCCACCGACATTCACCTCAAGACTTCCCAAAGCGGTTCACAGCCAGTTCAGCAGTTTTCCAGTCTGGTCACGTTTGTAATGTAGGAAATGCAAAAGCAGATTTGCACCTGCAAGAACCCACGATTAATTAGTGACTAGATGTTGTTTGTAGGATGTACGTTGGCTCCAGGACACCGGGGTGAACTCTCCTGCTCTCCTTGCGAATAGCGAGCGTTGGATATTTTACGTCCAGCTCGGAGGGCAGACAGGTCTCGGTTTTGGATCTCAACCGAATGTTAGCAACTCCTACAGTGCTGTGCTCCACCACAACTGCCGCTCCGATATTACAAAACCTACTTGAATTTCTCCTCACCAATCTGTCTGTCGCAGATGCAACTGTTGACAATATTGGTAACAGTGAACACTGGAAAAACCTTGTGCATATCAAGTCCTGTCTTTACACGGAGGACACCCTCCATCGTGTTGTCTGGCACCACCACCGTGCTCAATGGGATAGATTCTGAACAGGTCGAGCAGCTCAAAGCTGGGCATCCTTGAGGTGCTGTAGGAAAACAGCAGCAGCAGAACTGTATTCCACTCAATCTGTAAACGTATGTCCAAGCATATACCTCATCTACCGTTACAGTGTAAACAAAGCACCAAACCGGACAAAGCCTCTGCCTTCTTTTTTTGAAGAGAAAAGAGACCTAGCCTGTTCTTCCTTTGCTGATATGTGTACACTGGCTGTTCTGTTATCATTCTTGTAAATCTTCTCTGCATCCACTACTATGCCTCTTTCTGCTTTTTATATTATGGCGAATGGAAATATACACAATACTCTGTGTGGTCTACCAAAGGTTAAATAGAGGTTTAGCACAACGTCGCTACATGTCTATACTATACGTGCAGAAATAAATAATCGTGTTGGTTTTGCTTTTTTATGGCCTTGCTAACCTGTGTCTTAACTTTTAGAGTTTTGTGTATTCGCATTCCGAGATCCGTTTGATATTCTACGTCACCCAGACTGGTATCCTCCAATAATAAGTGACCTCCCTATTCTTCCTTACAAAATTTAACGCCTCACATTTATATAGTTTGAATTTCAAATGCCAATGATATGCCCAATCTGCAAGTTTATTAATAACCTCCTGTATTGTGTGATGTCGTCCTCCTCACTTTTGACTACCCGATTAATTAGGTATCACTTGCATATTTCGATATTATGTTTTTGCTTTCTCGGTCAAATTGTCAATATAACTTGTGAACAACAGTGGTCCCAGCACCGATCCTTGTGGAACAACACCACCCACCTTCTGCCACTATGCAAAGCACCGTTGTAACCCAACTCTCTGCTTTATGTATTGAAGCCAGGTAGCTATGCATTCTTATATTTGTCTTCACTCAGCATTGTGACCTGACTTATGGGTCTTCTTGTTCCTGTGTAACAAACTAGAGGTCCTAGTGTTTTATTTCATTAATTCAAGTAAGTGGACATCGCTATCAAGGGCAGCATTTGTCGCCCGCACCTAATTGTCATTGTTAAGGTGTTGGTGAGCAACCATATGCAGCTGAATGGCTCGCTTCGCCATTTCAGACGGCAGGTAAGAGCAAACCACGTTGCTGTGGGTCTCGAGTCACACATCGGCCCAGACTGGTAAGGTCGGCAGATCTCCTTCCCTAAAGGAGATTAGTGAATCGGATGGGTTTGTTACGATAATGATCACCATTATTGATACTTTACATTTTCCAGATTTATTTAATTGATTTTAAATTACCCGACTCTAGTGGTGGGCTGTAATTTCCTGTCTCTGGTTACTAGTCCAGTGAAATATGATTGTTATGATGTCACTATGATTGACCGCCCGTGTAATTTGCTCGAAGGGTTGAAAGACTCCACCTGTTCCTGGGCAATAGTTGGAGATAAATAATGGCAACCCCTTGGTGTGGTCACTATTAATTGTCTCCACCTGTTTAATGTCCTGGAGGGTCTGAATTACTCCTCCTGTCCCTGTGTGTAATAACACAAGAGTCCTTTATTATAAACTGCCTCAGGTGGTTACCCGATCGCTTTGATTCCAACTAGGTTAAGAACAAGATCCGACTTCCTGTATTGCCAAAATGACATCCGACAGTGGCGGACTATTGTGTCAGTTAACTCAAGCATAAATATATTACGCTGTGCATCAGGTTCAGGGACGGAATGGCATCCCCCTGGTCCAGTGAAATAGGCTCGAGTGGTTGCATGGCCTCCTCCTCTTTCTGTGCAACAGTTTGGTGGGTTTGCCATTGCATTCGCGTCATCTATGCAGCAGCTGCGCGCGACAGACTAGAGTTCTACTGTTCTTCTGCGTGTTCTTTACAACTTTTTGAGGAGTTAATGGTTTCCGCCTGTCAAAGGGTCGATGTCTTGCTCTTGCTGCTGTGCAAATGACGCAGGGCGCCCAGAGAATTCAGAGGATAATTGGAGCCTTTGTGTAACAGCAAGTGCAGGGACCGCAGTTTCACATCTCTGAAGTATTGATTTGCTGCCAAATTCATTGTGCGGCCCAGGAAACATCAAACACTGACCGAAAATCCGTCTCTGGTGAGACTCACACCCACAACTTTTGAATGCCTTATTTTATATTGATTAAAGTCCAATTATCTGTTATTTTGCAACGATCATTGGACTGTTAAAACACATCGATAGTGTCGCTGCGATGGCCGAGTGGTTAAGGCATTGAACTTGAAATCTCATGGGGTTTAACCACGCCGGTTCAGACACAGCTCGCAGCGATTCTGCAAGAAATCTTTTCTTCTTTAATTGGCTCCCTGTGGACATCGTTGGAAGCTGATCACACTTCCCTCCACTGCCCTTTATTACACTGATTGATGCGAAGCTGATGTTCGAATTGAAAACACTATTAATTGGTGATTGTTGGTTTGTTGGAAACGATTAGCAAAGATCAGTGAGAAATATACACAGGAAACAGCAAGAAAAAATGCCTTTAATAAAGAGCCCTGCAATGTTTGGAAGGAAGTGACCTTCAGCTGATGAGTTTGAACGTGATTTGGTTTTATAAAGTTGAATTTGATTCGGAAAAGCCACCAACGCAAGCCTCGAATCTGCAATCTTCTGATAACATTAAGGTTTACACCAAAGTGAGATGCCTTAGCAAAATGGCCACGCGCCCACTGCAGTTCAAAGCAGCATAATGATGAGAATGTTGGATTGGACACCGGAATTGTATTTATTTCTGATTCATATTTTCACTGCAGACCAATCATCTGCAGTGAGCCATTCTGTGATTGAAAGACGAGACACAGCAAAGTCGCGGATGATATGGAAATGTTCATTAAATGCTGAAAACACGCCGCAGGTCCATGAGCTCTCTGCAGAAGTAATGTTTTGCAGCATTGCTTCAAAGTATTGCAGGTCGCGTGTGAGTTCCTTTCCTAAATGTTTAAGCTACTCTAAAATACTTTCACCCGACCACCAAGAAGAAAATGAACAGCCAGTACGTGAATAAAACCGGCAACATTGGAGGTATTCGCTTCAGGTTCTAAACAACTGAGCTTGCTGGCGTTATTACTGTACACTTTTTTCAGACGCTGTGAAAGAAAAAAACTATAATTTCTACGGCGACTATCACCTCAGGGCTTCCCAAAGCACTTCGCAGCAAATGGAGTACTTTTACATTATGGACA
The DNA here is from genome assembly GCF_044704955.1 of Pristiophorus japonicus. Taxonomy (NCBI): domain Eukaryota; kingdom Metazoa; phylum Chordata; class Chondrichthyes; family Pristiophoridae; genus Pristiophorus; species Pristiophorus japonicus. The sequence continues at coordinate 15,727,808 of NC_092001.1, read as the reverse complement.
CTGTTGTAATGTATGCAAGAATTGACAGATTGGAAGTAGGACATTTCAGCCCATCGTGCAGGTGCCGGCCGACCAAGACCTTCCGAGCCAAAATCCCACTTTGCAGCTCGATGTCCACTCTGTAAGTTACAGCGATTTTAGATGTTCATCCAAGTATTTTTCGATTGTATGAATGTTTCTGCCGCTACCAGCCATTCAGGCAGTAAGTTCCAGACTCCCATGACAAACTGGGTTAAGATATTTCCACTCATAGCTTGTCGAAACAGTCGCACTTCCCCAATAACATTACATATATTCCCCCTGATTGTTAACCACTCGACCAAGGGAAACAAGTCCTTCCTACCCACTCTATCTTGGGCCCTGATAATTTTATACACTTCAATATGTTCTCGCCTCAACGTCCTCTGCTGCATAGAAAATAGAACAGCATTTCCAACCTTTCCATCAGCAAAATTCTCCAATCCAGGCAAAATTCTTGCAATCTCCGCTGCACCTTTTCCAGTGCAATCATATATTTCCTGAAATGTGGTGACCATAACTGACACAGAACTCCAGCTGCAGACTAACCTGTTTTTTATACAGTTCAAGTATATGCTCCGTGATCTTGTATTCATTGCCGCGAGAAATATAGGCAAGTATTCCACATGCCTTGTGAACCACATTATCCACCTGGCCTGCTACCTTCAGGGATCTGTGGACCTGCACTCCACGGTCCCTTTATTCCTCTACACATTTCAGCATCGTATCAATTAATATTTATTCCCTTGCCTAGTTAGACCTCCCCAAGTACATTAGCTCACAATTATCCGAATTGAATTCCATTTGCCACTGTTCTGCCCACCTGTCCAGTGCATTGGTATCTTCCTGCAGATTGCAGCTTTCTTCTTCATTATTAACAACACAAAAACAGGCCATTTGGCACCAGCAGTCCATGCCGACATTCATGCTCCACTTCATCCTCCTGGAACAGCTTCTGCCACTGTGAATAGTTACATTTTATGGCACAAATCGCTGGAGAAATACCACCAACGATGTGTCCGCAAGATCCTCCAAAAGGCCCAGAAGGACACATGCACCAATATGAATCTTCGCTATCAGGCCGACATCCCCAGCATCTAAGCAGTGACAACACTCGACCAGCTTCATTCAGCGAACCGCATTGTTCACATGCATGATGCAGGACTCCCAAAGCAAGCGCTCTGCTCGGAAATCCTTCACAGCAAACTAGCCCCAGGTGCGCAAAGGAAACGTTTCAAGGACACCCTCATAGCCGTTGATAAAATGCAACATCCCCACCGAAACCTGGCAGGTCATAGCCAATGATCGCCTCAATTGGAGGAAGAGCATCCTGGAGGGCGCTGAGCACTTCGAGCCTCCTCCACGAGTGCATGCAGAAAGCAAGCACAGGCAGTGGAGGGAGCGTGCGGCAAACCAGATTACTCACTCATCTTTTCCTTCAACGAAGGTCTCCCGCACCTGTGACAGAGACTGTAATTCCATTATTGGACTGTTCAGTCAGCTAAGAATCTCCTTTAGAGTGGAATCAAGTCTTCCTTGAATTACGAGGGATTACCTATGATGATAATTGTCCAGTTAAGTTTGTGGTGAATGTTGACCCCCACGATTTTATTGGTGGGAGAATATGTGATGGTATTGTTATGTATCACTGGAGTTCAGAGAAATGAGAGGTGATCTCATAGAAACGTTTAAAATTCTGACGGGTTCAGACAGGTTAGATACAGGAAGAATGTTCCCCATGTTGTGAAACAAGAACCAGGGGTTACAGTCTAAGGATAAGAGGTATGCCATTTAGGACCGAGATGAGGAGAAACTTATTCACTCAGATAGTGGTGATCCTGTGGAATTATCTACCAATGGAAGTTGTTGAGGCCAATTCATTTAGTATATTAAAAAAGGAGTTAGATATACTCCTTACGACTAAGAGGTCTAGGGTTATGGTGCTAAAGCAGGAATGGGGTGCTGAAGATGAATGTTCAGCCATGAATTCATTGAATGGCAGTGCAGGCTCTTTCTATGTTTATAAGTTTCTATGTATGTGAACCTTACCTGTCTGTAAGACTTGCCACAAGAGGGCACAGCTGTGGCAGATATATGGTTCACCTGTGGGTAACCTGGTGCAAACAGGTATAAAAGGCAGTCCAACACGTTACTGCCTCACTTTAAAGTTATATTAAATGGTCTAAGGTCACACTGGCTTAAATCTACAAAACAACCTCGTGGATTTATTCTTAACATAACAACTGGCGACGAGTTACAGACCACGGATTTTCACGCGGAAATGGTTGCCATTGGTATTCTTGTGCGATTTATTGTGGGTGATGATTGGGACGCCTTCAATGAGCGACTCGACCAGTACTTTGAGGCCAACAAATTGGTCACATCTGATTCAGAGTCAAGCGCAGAGCGATTCTTTTCACCTTATGTGGATTATCGTTATATGGCCGAAGTAATAACTGGCTGGCAGTTGCCAAACTAACGGACAAATCGTACACGGTGCTGGGCACGCTTGCTAACGATCGCCTCAAGCCCAAGGAGAGCATCCTGATGGCCAGCTACGGCTTTTACACGCACTGTCGCTCCGAAGGCCAGACCGTGGTGAGTTTCATCGCCGACCTTAAATGACTTGCGGGGCAGAGCGACTTTGCAGCTCCTTGGGGGAAATGTTGGGGCTATTTTTCGTGCTTGGAATTTGAAACGAAGTCATTCTTCACAAGCTACTGTCTGCCGAATCCCTGGATCAAGGCCAACACAATAGCCCAGGCCTTCATATCCACGAGCGACTACATGAAGCATGTATCCTCAGAGATTTGAGGCACACCGGCAAGTATTTCCATATAATAATGCCTTAATCAGGCAGGACTGTACACGATAGGACTTGGGTCACTCAGAGGCGGCTGGGGAGTGCTAATGTGAATCCATTAACGCCATGCTGGTGCTGTGGTGACAGTCACAGAGCCCGGCAATGTCGTTTTGTGCACTCTGTGTGCGGTTCTGTGGAACAAGGGGGCACCTTCAGCGATTGTGCAAGCCACCTCGGACTCTCAATGTGGAACAATCAGCAGAGAACGATGGATCCAGTGCAGACCACGCTGAATGAGCAGGAGAGGCAACTCAGCTGGAGGATGAGAAGGAATTGCATGGGGTACACATCTTCACCACCAAAAGCCCTCCGATAATGATAGAAGTCAAACTAAGAGCATTCCAGTCTCCATGGAACTTGGTACTGGAGCAGGCCAATCAATAATCAGCCAGAAGGCCTTTGATAAACTGTGGAGTAACAAGGCACTGAGCGCGTTTCACACGACACTTTTCATTTACACCAAATAACTCATACCTGTTATAGGCAGTGCGGCAGTGAAATTATCGTATATAGGAATGGTGCATAATTTACCACTATGGATTTTATCAGGTGATGGCCTGACACTGTTCAGCAGGAGCTGGCAAGGCAAGATCCAGTGGAACTGGCACGACCTCAAAGCCGTGTCCTCGGCAGATGACGCCCCGTGCACACACATGCCAAAGAAATAACCGGCACTATTTGAGCCAGGCATCGGCAAATTCACAGTAAATAACCACCTTTTTCCTTGGGCATGGCCCGTTCATCACAAGGCCCGTGCAGTCCCGTATATGATGCGAGAGAAAGTCGAAATCGTGTTGGGCAGACTTCAACAAGAGGGAATCGTATCGCAAGTCGCGGTCAACGAGTGGGCCAGTCCAATCGTGCCGCTGCTAAAGAGCGATGGGCCGGTCAGAATCTGCGGAGACTGCAAGGTGATGATCCACCGAGTCTCGTTACTGGACCAGTATCCCCGACCCAAAGCGAAGGATTTTTTCGCAAGCGTCGCAGCGGGAAGGTTGTTCACAAAGCTAATCCTCACCTCTGCTTACTTCAAGGCGGAATTGGCTTAATTTTCAAAGAACTTGACGTGCATCAACATGCACAAAGGTCTGTTCGTGAATCACAGATGCCCCTTTGGGATTCGCTTGGCAGCGGCCATCTTCCAGAGGAGCATGGAGATTCTGCTAAAATAGGTTCCATTATAGTGATCTTCGAGGATGACATCTTGTTCACTGGTCGAAATAACACCGATCAATTGCACAACCTGGAAGAGGTTCTAAAGCCACTGGACCGAGTGGGACTCAGGCTAAGACGCTTCAAGTATCTTTCCCTTATGCAAGAGATCGAATTTCTGGGGAAAGAAATTGCGGTGGACGGCATCAGTCCCACGGATTCCAAGACGGGGGCCTTTAAGAATGCATCCAGACCAGAAAACCTTGACGGAGCTGCGTTCGTTCCTGGGACTCCTCAACTACTTTGTTAACTTTCTACCGGGGTTGAGTATTTTGTTGGAATTTTGCATTACATGCTACGCAAGTGTGACGACTGGGTTTGGGGTAATTCTCAAGAAACATTCTTTCACAATGCAAGACACATGCTATGCTCCAAGAAATTACGTGCATTGTATGACTATGTAAACGTTTGGTCCCAGCAAGTGAAGTGCAGTCGTACACGGTCGGTTTGTGTTACAACAAGCAAATGTGTCAGGCAAACTGCAACCAGTTGCATATGCAACCAGAAATTTGTCCAAGGCTGAAAGAGACTATAGTATGGCGGAGAAAGAAGCGCTGGCTTGTGTATATGGGGTTAAGAAAATGCACCAATAATTATTTGGTCTCCAGTTCGAGATGGGAACAGACCACAAACCGCTCACTGCACTGGTCTCAGAAAGCAAAAGTATCAACACCAATGCTTCGTCCCACATCCAAACATGGGCACGAATGTTGTCGGCATATGACTATGTAATCCGCCACAGACCAGTCACAGAGAACTGCGCTGATGCCGTTACTCGGTTGCCATTGCTCACTACCGGTGTCGAAATGGTGCAACGTGAAGACTTGCTTCTGGGAATGGATGCCTTTGTGAGCGAGAGGTCGCCCATCAGGGCTCGCCAGATCAGCTCCTGGACCAGGCAAGACCCCCTGTTGTCACCAGTAAAATGGATGCATCCTCAATGGGAGCTGTTCGGTGGTTCCCTGAGAAATACAAGGGGATATAGAAAATAGGTGCAGGAGCAGACCATTTGGCCCTTCGAGCATGCATCGCCATTCAATAAGTTCATGGCTGAACATGCAACTTCAGTACACCATTCCTGATTTATCGCCATACCGCTTGATAACCCAAGTAGTAAGCACGACATCTAACTCCTTTTTGAATATATTCAGTGAATTGACCTCAACAACTTCCTGTGGGAGACAATTCCACAGGGTCACCACTCTCTGGCTGAAGAAATGTCTCCTCATCTCGGTCCTAAATGGCTTACCGCTTATCCTTAAATTGTGACCCCTGAATCTGGACTTCCCCATCATTGGGAACATTTTCCTGCATCTAAGCTGTCTAAACCCGCCAGAATTGTAAACGTTTCTATGAGATCCCCTCTCATTCTTCTGAACTCCAGTGAATACAAGCACAGTTGATCGAGTCTTTCTTGATATTTCACCTACCGCCATCCCTGGAATCAGTCTGATGAACCTTCGCTGCACTCCCTCAAGAGCGAGAATGTCCTTCCTTAAGTTAGGAGACCAAAACTGTACACAGTACTCCAGGTGTGGCCTCACCAAGGCCCTGTACAAATGTAGTAACACGTCCCTGCCACAGTCATCAAATCCCCTCGCAATGAAGGCCAACATGCCATTTGCTTTCTCAACCGCCTGCTGCACCTGCATGCCAACCTTCAATGACTGATGTACCATGACACACAGGTGTCGTTGCACCTCCCCTTTATCCTCATCTTTCACCGTGCAGATAATAGTCTGTCTCTCTGTTTTTACCACCAAAGTGGATAACCTTACAATTATCCAACTTATACTTCATCCACCATGCATTTGCCCACTCACCTAACCGAAACAAATCAAGATGCAGGCACACAGCATCCTCCTCGCAGCTTACACTGCCTTCCAATCTAGTGTCATCCGCAAATTTGGAGATACTACATTGAATCCCCTCGTCTGAATCATTAATATACAATGTAAACAGCTGGGGCCCCAGCACAGAACCTTGCGGTGCACCACTAGTCACTGCCAACCATTCTGAAAAGTACTCATTTACTTTTACTCTTTGCTTCCTGTCTGCCAACCATTTCTCGATCCCCGTCAGCACACTAACCCAATGGCATGTGCTTTAATTTGCACGTTAATCTCTTGTATGGGACCTTGTCGAAAGCCTTCTGAAATTCCAAATACAGCTCATCAACTAGTTCTCCCTTGTCCACTCTACCGGAAACACCCTGAAAATATTTCCAGAAAATTTGTCATGCATGATTTCCCTTTCACAAATCCATGCTGACTTGGACCTATCATGCCACCTCTTTCCAAATGCGTTGCTAGACATCCTTAATAATTGATTCCATCATTTTAGCCACTACCGATATCAGGCTGACCGGTCTTTTATGCGGTGTTTTCTCTCAGCCTTTTCACCTCTGCAAGGGCGAATAGGTGTCGTGTCGGATTGCCTCCTATGGGGGATCGCGTGGTTTTGCCCAAAAAGGGCAGGGAAACGCTTACGCGGCCGACACAGTGCCCACGCAGGCAGTGTCATGATGAGGGCTATCGCCCGGTTACACGTATGGTGGCGCGACATCGACTCCGAATTAGAGTCATGCATACACCAATGCGACATACGCTGAGAGCTGTGCAATGCACCCAGGGTTGCCCCACTGAGTCTGAGATCATGGTCCTCCAAATCATAGTCCAGTGTCCACGTAAACTTCACTGCCCCCTTCCTCGGGAAGATGTTTCGAGTATCAGTGGACGCTTCCTCAAAATGGATTGAACGTATAATGATATTGTCATGTAAATCCACTGCCACCATTGAAAGCCTCTGAGACAGGTTCGCCACCAATGGGTTAACCAACATCCTTGCCAGCGACAATATTCCATGTTTTACCAGCTCAGAATTCAACGATTCAACATCCTCAATGGCATCAAGCAGGTCAGATCTGCTCCATTTAAACTCGCATCCAATGGCCAAGCGGAAGACCAGTCCAAACTATCAAGCAAAGCTTGAGACGTTTAAGCTACAGCTCCTTGCAGACCCTGTTATCCAGAGTCCTGTTCAGCGACCGGATGCGCCCCCACTCGCCCTGCAGAATTGCTGATAAGGAGAGCACTCAATATGAGGCTCTCCTTCGTCCAGCCGGACCTCAGTGATCACATCGAAAATCGGCAGCACAGGCAGAATGTGTGCCATGATCGCACGGCGGTCTCACATGACAGTGAATCAATGACCCGGTATTTGTTCTAAATTATGTGCACGGTCCCAAGTGGATTGCTGACACAGGCTGAGCCAAGAAAAGGAATAGAGTGCTTGTAGTGAAATTGTTGAATGGGAAAACGTGTACAAAGCACCTGTATCGTACGGACTGCAATTCACGGGCTACCAAGAACAGTTTGATGAAAACCCCATCAGCTGCGATCCACCACACACAACCAATCGGCAATTGATATCATGTTAACTACGAGAATTAAACCACTTTGCCCGACAGTCCAACCATACCAGCCGAGCTTCCATGCAGCGATGACTCACCCATGCCAGGATGTCAACTCAGGCGATCGACCATGGAACACAGACTGCCTCAACCTAAAATTAAATTGTACTCAAGATTTTTTGGGGAAATTACGTAACGGATGTGAACCTGACCTGTTTGTAAGACTTGCCACCAGAGGGCACCCCTGTGGGAGACCTATGGTTCACCAGTGAGTAACCTGGAACAAACAGGTATAAAGGGCAGGCCACCACGTTGCTGCCTTACCTTGGAGTTATATTAAACAGAGCAAGGTCACAATGGCTTAAGTCCAAAACTCAGCCCCGTGGAGTTGTACAAAACATAACAGTCATGACGTTGACAGTCAATTGGCGCTGGTTTGACTCTCGTTTGTTGCCGATAGGACAGCGAATGCACTGCTATAACATCCTTAACAATGATTCCATCATTTTACCCACTACTGAGGTCAGACTGACCGGTCTATAATTCCCTGTTTTCTTTCTCCCTACTTTTTATTAAAAGTGGGGTAAAATTGGCTACACTCTACTCCCTAGGAACTGATCCAGAGTCAATGGAATGTTGGAAAATGACTGTCAATGAATCCGCTATTTCCAAGGCCACCTCCTTAAGTACTCTGGGATGCAGTCCATCAGGCTCTGAGGGTTTATCGGCCTTCAATCCCATCAATTTCCCCAACACAATTTCCCGACTAATAAGGATTTCCCTCAGTTCCTCCTCCTTACTAGACCCTCTGACCCCTTTTATAGCCGGAATGTTGTTTGTGTCCTCCTTAGTGAATACCGAACCAAAGTACTTGTTCAATTGGTCTGCCATTTCTTTGTTCCCCGTTATGACTTCCCCTGATTATGACTGCAGGGGACCTACGTTTGCCTTTACTAAGCTTTTTCTATTTACATGTCTCTCGAACTTTTGCAATCCGCCTTAATGTTGCCTGCAAGCTTCTTCTCCTACTCCATTTTCCATGTCGTAATCAAACACGTTGTCCTCCTCTGCTGAGTTCTCAATTTTTCCCAGTCCCCGGATTCGCTGCTACTTCTGGCCCATTTGTATGCCACTTCCTGGGTTTAATTCTATCCCTGATTTTCCTTGATAGCCACTGTTGAGCCACCTTCATTTTTTATTTTTACGCCAGACAGGAATGTACAATTGTTGTAGTTCATCCATACGGTCTCTAAATGTCTGCCATTGTCGATCCACAGTCAACCCCTTAAGTATCATTCGCCAATCTATCCTAGCCAATTCACGCCTCATACCTTCAAAGTTATCCTTCTTTAAGTTCTGGACCATGGTCTCTGAATTAACTGTTTCATTCTCCATCCTAATGCAGAATTCCACCATATTATGGTCACTCTTCCACAAGGGGCCTCGCAGAACGAGATTTCTAATTAATCCTCTCTCCATTACACAACACCCAGTCTAAGATGGCCTCCCCCCTACTTAGTTGCTCGACATATTGGTCCAGAAAATCATCCATTATGCACTCCAGGAAATCCTCCTCCACCGTATTGCTTCCAGTTTGGTTAACCCAATCTATGTGCATATTAAAGTCACCCATTATAACTGCTGCACCTTTATTGCATGCACCCCTAATTTCCTGTTTGATTCCCTCCGCAACATCACTACTACTCTTTGGAGGTCTGTACACAACTCCCACTAACGTTTTTTGCCCTTTGGTGTTGTGCAGCTCTACCCATATAGATTCCACATCATCCAAGCCAATGTCCTTCCTAACGAATGCATTAATCTCCTCTTTATCCAGCAATGCTACCGGACATCCTTTTACTTTTATTCTATTCTTCCTGAATGTTGAATACCCATGGATGTTGACTTCCCAGCCCTGATCATCCTGGAGCCACGTCTCAGTAATCCCAATCACATCTTATTTGTTAACATCTATTTGCACAGTTAATTCATCTACCTTATTACGGATACTCCTTGCATTAAGACACACAGCCTTCAGGCTTGTTTTTTTAATAACCTTTGTCCTTTTAGAATTTTTCTGTACAGTGGCCCTTTTTGTTCTTTGCCTTGGGTTTCTCTGCACTCCACTTTTCCTCATCTCCTTTCTGTCTTTTACTTTCGTCTCCTTATTGTTTCCCTCTGTCTCCCTGCATTAGTTCCCATTCCCCTGCCATATTAGTTTAACTCCTCCCGAACAGCACTAGCAAACACTCCCGCTAGGACATTGGTTCCGGTCCTGCTCAGGTGCAGACCGTCTGGTTTGTACTGATCCCACCTCCACCAGAACCGTTTCCAATGTTCCAGCAATTTGAATCCCTCCCTGCAGCACCACTGCATTTGCGCTTTCCTGCGATTCCTACTCTGACTAGCACGTGGCACTGGTAGCAATCCCGAGGTTTCTACTTTTGAGATCCTACATTTTAATTTAGCTCCTAGCTCCTTAAATCCGTTTCGTAGGGCCTCATTCCTTTTTTTTACCTATGTCGTTGGTACCAATGTGCACCACGACAACTGGCTGTTCTCCCTCCCTTTTTAGAATGTCCTGCACCCGCTCTGAGACATCCTTGACCCTTGCACCAGGGAGGCAACATACCATCCTGGAGTCTCGGTTGCGGTCGCAGAAACGCCTATCTATTTCCCTCACAATTGAATCCCCGATCACTATCGCTCTCCAACACTTTTTCCTGCCCTACTGTGCAACAGAGCCAGCCACGGTGCCATGAACTTGGCTGCTGCTGGTCTCCCCTGATGAGTCATCCCCCTCAACATTACTCATAGCAGTGTAACTTTTTTCCAGTGGGATGACGACAGGGGACCCCAACACACCTTCTTTGCACTCCTCTTCCTGCTGGTATTCCATTCCCTAGCTGGCTGTGGACCCTTCTCCTGCGGTAAGACCAACTAGCTACACATGCTACTCACGTCATTCTCAGCATCGTGGATGCTCCAGAGTGAATGCACCCTCAGTTCCAATTCCGCAACGCGGTCCGTCAGGAGCTGGAGGCGGATACACTTCCCGTAGATGTAGTCGTCATGGACACCGAAAGTGTCCCTGCGTTCCCACATGGTACAGGAGGAGCATATCACGTGACCTGCCATGACGTGACGATTAGATACTCTTAAATTGGCAACAACAATGTTAAAAGTTCCTGACTGTTTTCGAAGAGAAAAAAGAAAAGCTACTCACCAATCCAGCCAATCACTTACCCCCTTGGCTGTGACGTCACCTTTCTGTTTATTTCTACTTCTTTTTGCCCTCTCCCTGTAGCTTTTGCCTTCTGCCTTATACATCTCAGCGTCCTATCATTGATTGTATCTCCCCTTGCCTTGATAGCCCTGCCCAGTAAATTACATCAGACTTCTCATGATTGAATTCATGTTTCCACTGTTTTGCTCAACAGTCTCTGGCTTTCCTCTTCATCATTAACCACAGAGCAGATTTTAGTATCATCTAAAAACGTCTTTATCATATGCCCTACATTTATGTCAAAACATTTATATATACCACTCAACGCAAGGTACCTACTAGTGAGACCTGCGGAACCCCATGGAAACAGCTAACCAGTCACTTCATCTTTGGAAGATGAGCATCGAATCAGAAAGGAGGAAAGCATAGCTCGAGCTGGAAGGTCGAAGATTAGCATGGCAGTTCGAAAGACAGTGCAAACAAAGATTGGAAAATAGCCAATACATGGTTTTGGCTGTGTGTACTGACTTATTCCTAAATGCAAGGAGTATGGTGGATCCTGCAGTGGAGCTGACGGCACAGATTGATATGTTGGCAATTACTGCAACATGGCATTAAAAGGGGCAGGATTTGCAACTCAACATTCCTGGTTACAGGTATTTCAAACAAGATAGAGATAGGATTAAGAAGTGGGGGTGGCAATGTTGATTACTAAAAATATTGCAGCTATGAGAAGGGGGTGATATGTTAGAATGATCTGCAAATGAGGCTAAATGACACATAGTAACAATTACATTGCTGTGAGTGTAGAGCAGGTTCCAAAACAATCCGAGGGAGATAGAACAAGCAATGTGTTGGCAAATATCTGACAGATGCATGAACATATTGCAGTAATATTGGATGATCTCATTTAATGTAATATTAACAGGGATACAATCAGTGTCATAGGCATAGCCAGCATAGAATTCCTAAGTCACATTCAGGGTAACTTTTTTTTAGCCTGCATGTAGCAAGCCTAACAAAGGAGAGGGATGTACTTTACTTATTTTTGTGCAACCAAGCTTGGCATATGGAAGGTTTATCAATGGGATAATCACTGCCGTGACTCCGTAAGACAGAGAACTTCATGTATAGCACGTTTGTTGATATGATCACCAGGCAGCTTAAGAGAGTGCAGGAAGGAAATGGATGTGTGGTCGTCAGACAGAAGTGGAGGAGCAGCCAGGTATTGTAGAAGTCCCCTGACTGCATCTCGCTCCACTCACAGCATTCTATTCTCAGTACTGGTGTGGCGATGGCACATCCGTGAATGCAGTGATAGCTAATGCCACGGAACCACTGCTGGCACAGCTGCATAGGGGTGCGGGGGTTAAGGGAGAAGCGTGGAAGCGCAATATTTGTAAAATATTCAATTGTTAGTGGAGCACACAGGCGGCATACGTCATTCCAGTACGGTATGTTGCCTACATGGTGCAGTGTCAAGTTTTGAATTCAGCGGCTGCAGGGGTTGCTGCGGGGAGTGACTGAACAATACATGCTGTGGTCCATTATTATACCAATGATATTGGAATAAAGCTGGATCAAGCACTGCAGGTAAATTGTAAGGAGCTGGGAGAGAGATTAAAAAGCATGACATCAAAAGTAGTAATTTCCGGATTAATCCTAACGCCGCGTGCCAGTGATGAATATGATTTTATACCTATTACGGAGACATGGCTGAAATAAGGCAGGTGTGGAAGCTCAACATTCCTGCTTATGTGATTTTTCGGCGGGAGAGAGAGAGGGAAAAAAACGAGGGGAGGGGATACGTCGCAGTTTTGATTAAAAAACAATTGCAACTGAGGAGAGATAATATGCTTGATGGATCATCAATTCTAGACATATGGGATCAATTGGACAACATGACCGCGGCGATCACACTGCTGGGAGGCTATTATAGACCGCTCCGATTCAGAGTGAGAGAGAAGAGCAAAATTGTTCGCAAAGTTATCGGAGAGCAATAGAAGTAGATTTCAACTACACTTATCTTAACTGGGATAGAATTCGTGCGAATAACATATAGGGGTAGAATTCCTAAAATGCATTCAGGAGATCTTTATTTGCCATTTTATTGCAAGCCAAAGAAGGGAGGTGTCGATTCTGACTTAGTTTTAGGAGAGAATTTTGGTACTAGTGAACACATTTCAGTTAAATTTAGTGTAGTTATGGAAAAATGCAAGTTTAGACAAAGAATAAAAAATCTCAATTGGGGAATAGTCAATACGGTTAAGCAGAGATAGGATTTAGCCAACGTTGACTGGAAACAGATATTTGAAGCCAAAACTGTGTCAGAGTATTGGGAGGCATTCAAGGAGCAGATCCTCAGGGTTCTGAGCAAGTACGTTCCCTCAAAGAAAGAGGGTGTGACGAGCAAATCCAGAGCCCCCTGGATACCAAGAGGTTACAGGGTAGAATAAAGGAAAATATGGCTTATGCTATAGCGATGCATCAATGCTTCAGAAACACTAGGAGATTATAGGAAGTGCAAATGTGAAATTAAAAAGGAAATTCGGAAAGCAAAGTGAGTGCATGAAATCTATTGGCAAGTAAAATCAATGAAAACCCGAAGTTTTATAAATACATTAAGAGCAAGAGGATATCTAAAGAATGAGTAAGGCTCATTCGAGACCGTAAAGTAATCTATGTGTGGAGGCGGAATATTTGTTCATGGTTCTTAATGAATACTTTTCATTTGTTTTCACAATATGGAGAGGCGATGCAGATGTTTCAATCTGGGAGGGGGGGGGGCGGTGGAGGAACGTAAAATATTGCATTGAATAAGCCTAGTAAGAGAGGAAGTATTATGGGGTTTAACATCTTTGAAAGTGCAAATATCCACTGGGCCACTTGAAATGTACCCAAGCTGTTATGAGAAGCAAAAGAGGAAATAGCAGAGAGTCTGACCATCATAATAGTCTCTTGCTCCAGGTGTGGTGCCAGAGGACTGGAAGACAGCTAAAGTATTATATTTGTTTAACAAAGGAGAAAGGGATCGCTGAACAATTACTGACCAATCAGCCCAACCTCGATTGTGGATAGACTATGGGAATACATTCTGAGGAAAATGATAAATATTTTTGAGAAAGTCTCGGTTTGGTCAAGGACAGTCAGCATAGATGTTTTCAGGGAAGGTCCCGTGTGACTAAATTGATTACATTTTCTGACAAGGATTATCCATAAGGTTAGTGCATTTGATGTAGTGCACTTGGATCTTAGCAAGACTTTCGACAAGGTTACATATGGCAGACTGCTCAGGAAATTAAAATCTCATGAAATCCAATGCAAAGTGGCAAGTTGGATCCAAAATGTTCCTGGAGGCAGCTAACAAAGGTTAATATGTGTTTTCGCAACTGGAAGGTGTTCGAGTGTGGCTCCTCAAGGCTCCTTGCTTTTTGAAGTATACATCAATGATTTAGATGTGAATGAAGGGGGTATGATTCAAAAGTTTTTAGATGACACAACCATTGGCTATGTGGATGATAATGAAGGGGAACGTTCTTGTATGCAGCTAGTTATCAATGAAGTGTCCACGTGGGCAGAATAGTGGTGAATGGAATTCAATGCAGAGAAGTACTAGGTAATGTATTTGGGGATTTCGAGCAATGCAAAGAAATACACATTAAATGGTAGGGTACTGAGAAGTGTACAGTAACAAAGGGAATGTTTAATGCATGTCCACAAACGCATGAATGTAGCAGCACAGGCAGAAAAGTGCGTTAAGAAGGCATCCGGAATACTTTCCTCAATTGCCGAGGGTAGAATATAAGAGCAAGGAGGTCATGCTTGAACAGTATGAAAGAGTTAGGCCACAGCTGGAGTGCTGTGTGAAGTTCTGGTCACCATATTAAAGGAAACACGTGATTGCACGAGACAGTGTTCATAGGAGATTTAACAAGATGTGGCTTGGAATGGGGAATTTTAGCTATGGGGAAAGATTATTCAGGCTGGATTTATTTTCTTTCGAATATAGGAGGCTGAGGGGAGAACTTTTAAATTGTTTATTTAGGAGGTGCCTACATAAAGTGGATAGAAAGGACTTTTTTTTCCCTTAGCAGAGGAGGTCAACAACGAAGAGGCATAGATTTAAAGTAATTGGTAGGAGGTTTAGTGAGAGGAAATTTCTTCACCCAGATTATGGTGGCGCGGATTGGTGCAGGGGACATGAGAGCTGGGTTGGCCTGGATTGCACTGCCTGAAAGGGTGGTAGGTGCAAAATCGGTCACCACGTTTCGAAAGTATTCGGATGTGTATCTGAAGTGCCATAACCTAAAGGGCTGTGGATCAAGAAGTAGAAAGTGGGATTGGGCTTGATCGCTCTTTATTGGACGTTACAAACACGAAGGCCAGAAATGGCCTCCTTCTGTGCTGTAAATTTATGTGATTTCATGATTCGATGAATTGACAAAGTGGACGTGAAACAGCTCATTGAAGGTAAATTAGTGTCAGAGCAGTGGGAGGCATAAAAGAAGGAGATGCCAGTTCAGTGTCAACATTTTCCAAGAAAGAAACACGGCAACTGTGCCAAATCCTGTGCCCCCTGGATGACAAGGTGCATACTGGTCAAGATAAGGCAAAGACAGTAATCTTTTATCAACCATCAAATACCCAGTACTGCAGAAAGCCTAGGGGTGAAATTGAAAAGAAAATTTGGAAATAAAAGAGAAAGCAGGAAAAATACTGGCACGTTGAATCAAAAAAATTCCAAAGATATTTCACAATTACATAAAGAACAAGAGGATAACGAAGGGCCGAATCGGGCATTTAGCGACCAAAATGGTAACCTACGTGTGGATGTTGAGTATGTGGGTAAGGTACTTAATGAAAGCATTGCAGTGGTTTAATAAATGAGGCCGACGATGTCGGCGTTAAAGTTAAGGAAGAAGAGAATGTAATGTTGGATTGGATAAACATAGTAAGGGAGCAATTATTAAGGGGTTTGGCATCTTCGAATGAAAATAAATCTCCAGGACGCAATGAAATATATCCTAGGCAATTAAAAGAATAAAATGAGGAAATTCCGGAGGCTCTGAACATAATTTGAGAAACCGCCCTAGTTGCAAGAAATGTACCAAAACATTGGATAGCTGCTAACGTTGTACCATTATTTTAAAAGGTGCAAAGTGAAACACCAAATAATTATAGACAGTTAGTTTAAACCTGGTGATGTGAAAATTATTGGAATCAACGCGGAGGGACAGTATAAACTTTCATTTAGAAAGATATTGATTCAAAAGAATTCAGCATCGATTTGTGAAGGGAAGATCGTGTCTGAATTAATTAGTTGAATTTTTGAAGAGGTAACAAAGAGGTAAGTTATAGGCAGTGCATTTGAAGTAATCCACATGGATTGTAACAAGACTTTTGACAAAGTCTAACATGGCAGGCTCATGAAAAAGCTAAAGCCCATGGTATTTTAGGGAGTGTTGCAAATCGGATCGACAATTGGCTCAGTGGGAGGAGAAAATGGTTCATGTATGTTTCTTCGAATGGAAGGCTTCTTCCAATGGGGTACATAGGGTTCAGTTCTGAGTCCCTTGGTTGCTGTAGTTCATATTAATGATTTTGACATAAATGTAGGGAGCATGGTAAAGAATTTACAAATGATACAAAAATTGTCTGTGTGTTTGACAGTGAGAAGCGAAGTTTATACTGCAGGATGCTATCGATTGACCAGTCAGTTGGGTAGAAAAGAGCAAAATGGCAATCAATCCAGAGAAGTGTGACCAAATGAAATCACGGAGGCGCAACACGGCAAGGGAATACCCAAAAAGTAACAGCATACTGTGAGGTGTGGAGGACCAGATGCACCATCGAGTGGTTGCCCTCAGATCCTTAAAGTTAGTGGACAGGTTGATAATGTAGTTAAAAAGGCATATGAAATCCTTTACTTTATTTGTCGAGGGATAGAATGTAGGAACAGCGAAGTTAAGGTAGAACTACAAAACAATGTTTAAGGCACAGCTAGAGTATTGCTGCAGTTCTAGTCACCACATGATAGGAAATACTTCATTGCACTCGAGAGGGCACAGATGACATTATGAGAATGTTGCATAGACTGGAAAATTATAGCTATGATGAAAGACTGGATGAACTGGGTTCGATTTTGTTGGGGCCCGATTCCCTTTGGTTGGGGCCGGGTTCGGTTATGTTCGGGCCATGTCTTCGGATCGGTTGGGACCGGGTTCAGTTTGCTTGGGGCCAGTTTCAGTTTGTTTCAGTTGTGGCCGGGTTCGGTTGGAGCCAGGTTCGGTTAAGTTCGGTTGGGGCTGGGTTCGGTTCGGGACGGGTTCAGTTCAGATAGGTTGGGGCCAGTTTCGAATGGGGCCCCGTTCGGATCAGTTCGGGATGGTTTCAGTTCGGTTCGTTCGGTTGGGGCTGGGTTCTGTTCCGGAATATTTCGTTTCGGTATTGTTGGTGGCGGATTCGTTTGGAGCCAGGTTCAGTTCAGTACGGAACGGGTTCGGTACGGTTGGGTTGAAGCTGGGTTCGGTTCAGTTCAGGACTGGTTCGGTTCGGTTGGGGCCGAGTTCGTTTCGGTTGGGGTCTGGTTCAGTTCGGTTGGGGCCGGGTACTGTTCGGTTTGAGCCGGGTTCGATTTAGTTCGGGACGGGATCGATTCAATTTGGTAGGTTGCCGGGTTCGGTTAGGGCCGGTTACGGTTGGGGCAGGGTTTGGTTCGGTTCGGTTGAAGCCTGGTTCAGTTCGGTTCTAACAAGGTTCCACTCGGTGTGGCCGGGTTCGGTTCGGGACGGGTTAGGTTCGGTTGGAGCTGTGTTTGGTTCGGTTGGGACCGGTTGCTGTTCGTTTGGGGAGTGGTTTGGTTGTGGTCGGCTTCGGTTCGGTTGCGGCCTGGTTCGGTTGGGGCAGGATTCGGTTCAGTTGGGGACTGGTTCGCTTCAGTTCGGGCCGGGTTCAGTTCGGTTGGGGCCGCGTTTGTTTCAGTTGGGGTCGGGTTCAGTTCGTTTGGGGATGGTTCCGGATGGGGCCGGGTTCGGTTCGGTTCGGTTGGAGCCGTTTTTAATACGGTTTGGCTAGGTATGGTTCGGTTAGGGCCGGGTTCAGTTCGGTTCGGGCCGGGTTCTGTTCGGTTTCGTCCGGGTCCGGTTCAGTTGGGGCCGGATTAGGTTCTGTTGGGGCCGGGCTCTGTTCGATTGGGGTCGCGTTTGCTTCGGTTGGAGCCGGTTTGTATTGGGGATGGGTTCACTTCGGTTGGGGCTGAGTTCGGTTCGATTGGGTATGCGTTAGCTCCGGTTGGAGCCAGATTCGGTTGGGTTGGGGTCGGGTTCGGTAAGTTTGGGGCCAGTTTCGGTTCGGTGGGGACGAGTTTGCTTCGTTTGGGGAGTGGTTCCGTTGTGGCTCGGTTTGGTTCGGTTGGGGCCGGGTGCTGTTCGGTTGGGCCCTGGTGCGATTCAATTGGGACCAGGTCCGTTTCAGTTGGGACCGAGTTCGTTTCGGTTGAGGACGGGATCGATTCGTTTCGTTTGGTGATGTGTTTGTTTCGGTTGGGTCAGGTCAGGTTCGGTTGGGGACGAGTTCGGTTTGGTAGAAGCCGCTTTGGCTTTAATCGTGGCCGATTTCGGTTCGGTTGGGGCCAAGTTCTGTTCAGTTGGGGCCGGGTTCGATTATGTTGGGCACGATTTGCTTCGGTTCGGGACATGTTAGGTTCGTTTCGGGCCGGGTTCGGATCGTTTGGGACCGGGTTCGGTTGGTTTGGGGCCAGTTTCTGTTTGTTTCAGTTGTGGCTGGTTTCGGTTGGGGCCAGGTGCATTTCAGTTCGGTAGGGGACAGTTTCGATTGGGGCGGGGTTCGGATCAGTTCGGGACAGGTTCAGTTCAGTTCGTTCGGTTGGGGCCGGGTTCTGTTGCAGAAGCTTTCGTTTCAGTATTGTTTGTACCGGATTCGTTTGGGGCCACGTACGATTCAATTCTGAACGGGTTCGGTACGATTGGGTTGAGGACGGGTTCGGTTCTGTTCAGGACTGCTTCGGTTCGGTTGGGGCCGAGTTCGGTTCAGTTGGGGCCGGATTCGGTTCGGTTGGGGACGGGTTTCGTTCGGTTGGTGCCGGGTACGGTTAGGTTGGGGCCGGGTTCGGTTTAGTTTGGGGCAGGTTAATTCGATTTGGTTGGTTGCAGGTTCGGTTAGTACCAGTTTTGATTGGGGCCGGTTTTTGTTCTATTCTGTTGGAGCCTGTTTCAGTTCGGTTCTAACCTAGTTCTGCGCGCTTGGGACCGGATTTGGTTCGGTTGTGACAGCGTTGGGTTCGGTTGGGGCCGGGCTCGGTTTGGTTGTTGCCATGTTCGGTTCGGGACGGTTTTGGTTCGGTTGAGGCCGGGTTTGGATCGGGACGGGTTGGGTTCGGTTGGAGCCGAGTTCGGTTCGGTTGGCGCCGGTTTCGTTTCGGTTAGGGAGTGGTTTGTTTGGTGTTGGGTTCGGTATGGTTGAGGCCTGGTTCGGGTGGGGCAGGGTTCGTATCAGTTGGGGACTGGTTGGGTTCAGTTGGGGCCGGGTTCGGTTCGGTTCAGGCCGCGTTTGCTTCTGTTGTTGCCGGGTTCAGTTCATTTGTGGAGCGGTTCGTTAGGGGCCAGATTTGTTCCGGTTCGAGCAGTTTTTAGTTCGGTGCCGGCCAGTTTCGGTTCGGTTGAGGCCGGGTACGGCTCGGTTCGGTTTGGGTAGTTTTCGGTTCGCTTGGGGCCATGTTTGCAACGGTTGGGGCCGGGTTTGTTTCAGTTGCAGCCGAGTTCGGTTGTGGACGGGTTCGGTTCGTTTGGGGCTGGGCTCGGTTCGGTTGGTGATGATTTCACTCTGGTTGTGGACATGTTCGTTTGGTTTGGGGCCGGGTATGGTTCGTTTGGGGCCAGATTCGGTTCGTTGGGGTCGAGTTTGCTTCGTTTGGGGAGGGGTTCCGTTGGGGCTGGGGTTGTTTAGGTTGGGGACGGGTTCTGTTCGTTGGGCCCTTTTGCAGTTGGGACCAGGTCTGGTACAGTTGAGGCCGAGCTCGCTTCGGTTAGGACGGGTTCGATGCGGTTCGGCTGGAGATGGGTTTGGTTCGTTTGGGGCAAGTTGTTGTTCGGTTCGGTTGGCGCCAGTTTCGGTGCGGTTGGGGTCGGGTTCGGTTCGTTTGGTGCTGGTTTCGGTTCGTTCGGTTGGGGCCAGGTTTTGTTTGGTTGGGCTGGGTTTGGTTCGATTGGGGCTGGGTTCGGTTGGGACATGTTTCGGTACGATTGTTGCCAGACTCGGTTCAGTTTGGGATGTGTTCGTTTCGGTTGGAGCCAGCTTCGGCTGGTTTGCGGCCATGTTTGGTTGGGGCCGGGTTCTGTTCAGTTGGGTCCGCGTTCTGTTCGTTTGGAGCCGGTTTATGTTCGGTTGGGGCCGGGTTTGATTCGGCTGGGGCCTGGTTCTGTTCGGTTGGGGCAGGGTTCGTTTCGGTTTGGGCCGGGTTTTGTTCGGTTGACGGCATGTTCGATTTGGTTGGGGAAGGGTTCGTTTGCGGCCGGGTTCGGTTCGGCTGGGGAGAGATTTGGTTGCGGCTGGATTCGGTTCGTTTGGGGTCGGGTTCGGTTGGGACTGGGTTCGATTCAGTTGTGTTTGGACCGGCTTCCATTCAGTTGGGGTGGCGCCGGGTTGGGTTGGGTTGGGGCCGGGTTCTGTTTGGTTGGGGCCGGGTTCGCTTCGCTTGTGGCCAGGATCGGTTGGCTTGGGGACGAGTTTGGTTCGGTTGGGGCCGGGTTCGATTCGTTTGCATACAAATATAGAATATATGTGCAGGAGTAGGCCATTCGGAACTTCGAGCCTACACCACATTCAATAATTTCATTACTGAACATGCAATTTCAGTACCCCATTCCTGCTTTCACGCCATACCCCTTGATCCCCATGGCAGTAAGGATTATAAGGAAAATATTTAGTGAATTGGCCTCAACAACATTCTGTGGTAGAGAATTCCACAGGTTCACCACTCTCTGGGTGAAGAAGTTTCTCCTCGTCTCGGTCCTAAATGCCTTACCCCTTATTATTAGTCTGTGACCCCTTCTTCTGGACTTCCCCAAAATTTGGAACATTTGTCCTGCATCTAACCTAACTAAACCCGTCAGAATTTTAAACGTTTCTGTGAGATCCGTTCTCATTCTTCTGAACTCCAGTGAATACAAGCCCAGCTGATCCAGTCTTTCTTGATTTGTCAGTCCCGCCATCGCGGGAATCAGTATGGTGAACTTTCGCTGCACTCCCTCAATAGCAAGAATGTCCTTCCTCAAGTTCGGAGAACAAAACTGTGCACAATACTCCAGGTGTGGCCTCACCATTGCCCTCTACAACTGTAGCAACCACTCCCTGCCCCTGTACTCAAATCACCTCGCTATGAAGGCCAACATGCCATTTGCTTTCTTAATCGCCTGCTGTACCTGCCTGCCAACCTCAATGACTGATGTACCATTACACCCAGGTCTCGTTGCACTTCCCCTTTACCTACTCTGTCACCATTCAGATAATATTCTGTCTCTCTGTTTTTACCACCAAAGTGGATAACCTCACATTTATCCACGTTATACTTCATCTGCCATGCATTTGCCCACTCAACTAACCTATGCAAGTCACTCTGCAGATTCATTGCATCCTCCTCGCAGCTCAAACTGCCATCCAACTTAGTGTCATCCGCAAATTTGTAGATACTACATTTAATCACCTCGTCTAAATAATTCAAATACAATGTAAACAGCGGGGACCTCAGCATAGAACCTTGCGATCTGTCACTCGTCACTGCGTGCCATTCTGAAAAGTATCCATTTAATCCTACTCTTTGCTTCCTGTCTGACAACCAGTTCTCAATCCTTTTCAGCACACTACCGCCAATCCCACGTGTTTTAACTTTGCACATT
The DNA here is from genome assembly GCF_044704955.1 of Pristiophorus japonicus. Lineage (NCBI taxonomy): Eukaryota > Metazoa > Chordata > Chondrichthyes > Pristiophoridae > Pristiophorus > Pristiophorus japonicus. The sequence goes on along the minus strand of NC_092001.1, from coordinate 15,706,164 downwards.
AATCCCTTGTGTGGGATCTTGTCGAAAGCCTTCTGAAAGTCCAAATATACCACATCAACTGGTTCTCCCTTGTCCACTCCACTGGAAACATTCTCAAAAAATTCCAGAAGTTTTGTCAAGCTTGATTTCCCTTTCACAAATCCATGCTGACTTGGACCTATCATTTCACCTCTTTCCAAATACGCTGCTATGACATCCTTAATAATGGCTTCCATCAATTTACCCACTACTGATGTCAGGCTGACCGGTCTATAACATCCTGTTTTCACTCTCCCTCCTTTTTTAAAAAGTGTGGTTACATTGGCTACCCTCCACTCGATCGCAACTGATCCAGAGTCTGTGCAATGTTGGAAAATGACTGTCAATGCATCCGTTATTTCCAAGGCCACCTTCTGAAGTACTCTGGGATGCAGTCCATCAGGCCCTGGGGATTTACCGGCCTTCAATCGCATCAATTTACCCAACACAATTTCCCGACTAATAAGGATTTTGCTCAGTTCCTCCTTCTTACTAGACCCTCTGACCCCTTTTATTTGCGGAAGGTTGTTTGAGTACCCCTTAGTGATACCGAACCAAAGTGCTTGTTTAATTGGTCAGCCATTTCTTTGTTCCCGTTAGGACTACCTCTGATTCTGACTGCAGGGGACCTTCGTTTGTCTTGAGTAACCTTTTTCTCTTTACATATCGATAGTAACTTTCGCAGACCGCCTGAAAGCTCCCTGCAAGCTTCCTCTCGTACTCTATTTTCCCTGCCCTAATCAAACCTTTGACCTCCTCTGCTGTGTTCTAAATTTCTTCCAGTTCCCAGGTTCATTGCTTTTTCTGGCCAATTTGTATGCCACTTCCTTGCCTTTAATACTATCCCTGATTGCCACGGTTGAGCCACCTTCCATTTTTTATTTTTACGCTAAACTGTGATGTACAATTTTTGTAGTTCAGCCATGCGGTCTCTAAATGTCTGCCACTGCCCATCCACAGTCAACCCCTTAAGAATCATTCGCCAATCTATCTTAGCCAATTCACGCCTCATACCTTCAAAGTTATCCTTCTTTAAGTTCTGGACCATGTTTTCTGAATTAACTGTTTCATTCTCCATCCGAATGTCGAATTCCACCATATTATGGTCACTCTTCCCAAAGGGGCCTCGCACAACGGGATTGCTAATTAATCCTCTCTCATTACACAACACCCAGTCTAAGATGGCCTCCCCCCTAGTTGGTTCCTCACCATATTGGTCTAGAAAACCATCCGTTATGCAGTCCCGGAAATCCGCCTCCACCGTATCGCTTCCAGTTTGTTTAGCCAATGGCTGTGCATATTAAAGTCATCCATGACAACTGCTGCACCTTTATTGCATGCACCCCTAATTTCCTGTTTGATGCCCACCCCAACATCACTACTACTGTTTGCAGGTCTGTACACAACTCCCACTAACGTTTTTTGCCCTATGGTGTTATGCAGCTCTCCCCATATAGATTCCACATCAACCAAGCTAATGTCCTTCCTAACTATTGCATTAATCACCTATTTAACCAGCTATGCTACCCCACCTCCTTTTCCTTTTATTCTATCCTTCCTGACTGTTGAAAACCCATGGTTGTTGAGTTCCCAGCCCTGATCATCCTGGCGCCACGTCTCTGTAATCCCAATCACATCATATCCGTTAACATGTTTTTGCACATTTAATCCACTTTATTACGGATACTATTTGCATTAAGACACAACGCCTTCAGTCTTGTTTTTTTAATACACGTTATCCTTTTAGAATTAGGATGTAGTCTGGCCCTTTTTTTTCTTGCCTTTGTTTTCTCGGCCTTCCACTGTTGCTGTTTACCGTTCTACCATCTGTTTCTGACTCCATATTACTTCGCCCTATCTCGCTGCATCGGTTCCCGTCCCCCTGCCATGTAAATTTAGAAGCTCCTGAACTGCATTCGCAAATCCTACCCCTAGGACATCAGTTCCAGTCCTGCCCAAGTGGTGACCATCCATTTGTACAGGTCCCACTTCCCCAGAACTGATTCCAATCTCGCATGAATTTGAATCCCATCTCTTGCCCCACTGCTCAAGCCACGTATTTATTCTAACTATCCTGCTCCCTCTACTCTGATTCGCACGTGGCACTGGTAGCAATCCAGAGATTACTACCTTTGAGGTCCTACTTTTTAATTTAACTCCTGGCGCCCTAAATTCAGCTTGTAGGACCTCTTGCAGCTTCTTACCTAAATCGTTGGTACCGACATGTACCACGACAACTGGCTGTTCACCCTCCCTCTCCAGAATGCTCTGCAGGCGCTCCGAATCATCTTTGACCCTTGTACCAGGATTCAACATACCATCCTGGAGTCTCGGTTGCGGCCGCCGAAACTCCTATCTATTCCCCTTACAATGGAGTCCCTTATCACTACAGCTCTCCCACTCTTTTTCCCACCCTTCTGTGCCGTGAACCTGGCTGCTGGTGCCTTCCCCTGGTAAATCATCTCCCCCAACACTATCCAAAACGGTATATCTGTTTTGGAGGGTGAAGACCGCAGGCGACTCCTGTACTACCTTCCTGCTCTTGCCTTGCCTCTTGGTCACCCATTAACTATGACATATTTCGATTGGAGATTCAAAACGGTATTTATTCACAGGCCTGGGGAGAACTTTCTGAGAACACTCTCAGATCCGACTCCACCGAGATGTTAGATAATTTCATATTTATACATTTAACAGTCCATGACCTCCGTAGCCTATCCCGTGTGACATCTTACGCTATTCCCTATATTCGTGGTTCGTCTTGTTTCTTCTTGTAAGCTCATTTTCAGCTCCTTTTGTCATTGGGGCCTTCCATTTATCTAGTTTTACAACGTCGTGGCTGTAACAATCGCCCTTTGTTTTTGACATATGGCATTGTCCGATAGCATGTTTTCTTAAAGTAACTCTTCCTGTTTTCGCAAGAGTTTCGAGCTATCTCTGCTGCGTGAGCAGATTCTGACCTTTGTAAAATACACATGTTAGTTCTGTAAGGCAAGCACATCGTGGTTAATTTTATCAGCCTTCAGCTGTAACTCATTTAGCGTGGTTACTTTTATAAGACTTTAGCTGTGAGTCATTTATCGTGGTTAATATTTTAGACTTTAGCTGCAAGCCATGTTGCTTGACACAATGCATCCTTTACCGTTTAGTTGTGCAGACTGGTGCTTTGCCGGAGCAAATCTTGAAGTCCTCTTAATCATGGTTTGATTCGCAACATCTTGTCCAGTTTCACCAAGCACACTGGTGATAGACTATAGCTCAACATATTTACACATAAATTCATGCGCAACTGAAATTTAGTTATTTCAACCCTCGCCTTATGACCGATTAGTCAGGTTGACCCAATACGGCCAGTATTCTGCAGTTTAAGATTGTCTGCTATGAGCTACAGTCGCCCTTGTTCTACCAAACCAGGGTGACTGGTACACATAGTCCCACAATCCTAAGCACAGTTTTTATAGTAATTTCTCACCCGAGTTTGTAAGTGGTTAACAAGAGGTTTCCTTTCGCTTCCCCCTTCTTTACCCATATAGTTATGGCTCTGGCTAGGTTATCTTTCTTTTGCCTATGATATCTCCTGCAACAATCCACCAGAACCTATAGTGGCATTACTAATTGAACTACTACCAGCACGTGCGACATAATCTTAATCCAGTGATGTACGTTAACATTCCATCTCCAGTTGCAGATTTTCTCATATCAAGGCCGTTCCCCAAAATCTGTTTCAATGTCTTTAAGTTATTTCTTCAGATCATCTTCTATTTTATTATAATGTTGATGATAATTTCCTTGTATTCCTGCTGTAATTCCTTCCACTTCTCCTGTTCGTGTAATATACCGGAATTTCCTAGGGCTGTGGTATGACATAATTTTAACTTCCCTCTTCAGGCTGGTATAATTAAGCGAAAAACTTTCCTCTTCTTCCGGTATTTGTGGGTGTTTATCGTGGTGCCCTATCTATGTACATATATTTGGGTAAATACAAAAGGTTCGTTTGGGAATGGGAAAAATCAGATCCTAGTATTCATATTTCTATTCAGCTGTTGTGACACAACATTTCACGTCTTCAAAGGTGCTACCTTCGTTCGGTGTATTCACCTTCAGCCTATTTCGAGGGTGCAATTAATGAGTTCTCGTAAATCCGCTCTCGGCCCTGTCTCCCTCGGTGGAGCAGGGTGTAGGTGGGTGGGGTGTGTGGCGGATGTGTACACCCATGTCCTTCCCTTGTGGTGGAAGCCGTTTATTACCACCCACCTTAAGGTTCCATTCTTCTGGTCACGATCTTCATCCCTTTCCCATATGGCCTTGGTAGGGGAATCATGATATTTTACCCAAGGCTTCCTCTGCACCTCTCCTTTATCAATCACATCACACAGGGGCTGGCCCTTATCTGGGAGTTTCCGCATGGACAATACAAAGAAAATCACCTTAGTCGCTGAGTCAGACAATTGTATGCCCTGTATACTTGTGCCATTTTACACCACTTGCAGAGGCTCTTATTTTTGACGATCCAAAGTTACAGATCCTTTTAATAATCCAATCAGGGATCTGTTCATCATTTATTTGTTTCACCTTATGCTAGGCATTGGACAGTAGCCATGAGCCATACATGGCGCATATCAATAATCTTATGGGTTTGGCAAAATGCGTTCAATACCCGATAAATATTGGTGTTCATTGTTTCCGCATGGGGGGCTGCCATACTTTCTACCCCCAATAATTGTTTTGCCATTTGTCCTCCTGTCAGTGCCATTTGTTGGCCAATGTTGTTGGCTTGCTTTAGTAGCTTCTTAATTTTCACTTGTCGTTTTACTACTTCTTCGCCCACTCCTTCTATGTCAAAGCTATTGACTGTTGCCAACCTGGCCACCTTTCCTACTCTGGCCATTTCCAATACTTCCCGCATCAATACATCTCTGTCAGATAGATTTTCCCTGTGGACCCACTAATTGTTTCAACCACAGCGATTCGCATAATTTTATGAATAACTTTACACACCGTGGGCATAGCAAAAGTACTCGTATCGATAGCAAGTTTAATGATTCTATGTGACGCACGAAAATACACCGCATCCTGTGTTTTCCTTATTAATAAACCTTCTCGTGCACCTTCATCCAGTGACGTGCATATTAATGGGGGGTGGTGGAAGGATACGGGATGGTCCTCGCGGCAGGGGATGTGGCGGTGGTAGGTGATGTCGGTTGTGTTCCACAGATCCTCCAGTAACCCTGGCTCTTTGGCGTTATGTCAGAAGTCTCCTCGTTTCCAACCGCGGAGGAAATGGCCGCTGTCATCGGACCCCCCTTTTTGCACATTGCACTGCTGTGCACCCGCTTTCCACCCACCTGTTTGTGCTGTTCGTTCATGCCCGCTTACCTCCCGTTGATTCCGTTTGTCTGGTGAATCTAGGGGTGCCCGAGGTCCATCCTACGCATACCATTATCCCTCTTGGGGCCGTCATTATACCTTTGGCATAGGTTGCGCCGCCGCTTATGATGAAAATTAGGTTGGGTGTCATGTCCTCTTTCCTTACCACTGCACTCAAACCTATCCATCGCACATGACAGTGATGTTCTACTTCTTCTTCTTACGAGTTCGCGATTTCTGCAAGGAAAACAAAGAGCCAAGTCGTCACCAGACGCTTAGAATCATTCTATTCTGATCTGCCCATCTAAACTCTGTCGAGATTCATTTTCCGCCATCGCATTGTTCCTCCCATCGCGTGAGTATCTCCATTCCCTACCAACTCATCGGCCTACTTATATACCTTTAGCTGAGACCAATGTTTCCACCTTCCTTTCGTCGTTCGGGTCTCATCTCGACACGCACATGTGTCACTGTTCATTCATACTTCGTAGGGTCCTGACCATTTGGCTGCAAGCCCTGGTTTGACTGATATTACTTGTGCCATCATCTAGCTACCTATCGCCGGATCTCTGTCTTATCATCTCGCATATCCTGCTCTCTGGCCCTTATAATATTTTGGTCTTTGCCTCATGTATGAGAGCGTGTAATTGCGAACACAATTGTTTCATAAACCTCCTGATTCTTTCCTTCAGGTGTCCTATATCCACTCCTCGAGTGACGACTCCTTCCAGCAGTGTCACTGCTTGTCCGGTCATTAGTTCAAATTATGTTTTTTAGTTGTTCTATTCGGAGATGCCCTAAGTCACATTAATATACTTGGATGTAATTCTGCCCAGTTCTTCCCTGTGTCTTGTATTGCTTTAGCTAACGATAATTTCAATGTTCAGTTCATCCTTTCTACAATCCCTAAAATCTTTTGGCGGTATGGTATGTGAATATTCTGTCATAACCGAATAGGGCACTTGTCACCTTTATGACCTTTTCCGTAAAGTGCGTTCCCTGGTCTGAATTAATCTGTACCGGGATTCCCCATCCTGGCAATACCTCCTCTGCCATTATTCGTGCCACTGTTGCAGCTGTATAATCTCTAGCAGCAAATGCTTCAACCCATTTACTAAACTGACCAATTATAACGATGCAATAAGTCTTTCCTTTTCATTCTGGTACGGGTCCAGTGATGACCTATGTGCAACTTCTCCCATGGGCCTCTTGCTCTCGGCTGATGTCCCCACTTTACATTGACAGGTTTCGTTGTGTTTTTGTGCACTTACTAGGGAATGTCTGCAGAATGTATCCACAGCTTGTTTCATTCCGGTCCACCACCAGCTTCGTGTGATATACCTGTGTGTTGTCTACCATGGTATAATTCCATTACCCCTTTGTCGAGGAAATTTAGCTTAAATTAACTCAGGCGGAGACTTTCAGAATTTGCTTCGAGAGAAGTTTATTACTAAAGCTAACAAGATATCTTGGAGAGCCCGCTTAGACCTCACCAAGGCAGAACTCTGAATTTTACAAGCAACCTCGGTTTATCTTTATACAGTTGAAACAGGAATTTTATCTGCAACTCGCCACACATAAAAATTGTATCTATTATACATGAGCATTATTCATACGAAACTGTGAGTACAATTCACCCCTGTAGGCACACTTTATCTGTTTCTTGCATAGTTTCTCTCTGTCCCAATGCTGATAAACAAGGTATCTGGAAACTCATGCAAAGACCAGACAGTCAAGTAAATACAACATTCTGTTCTGTGAGGCTGATAAGTTTCGGTAAACACCAGATAGTCATGTATATACAACATTCTGTTTATTGAGGCTGATAAGTTTCGGTAATTTTCTCCAGCTCCGTGAATTCTACAGAATCAGCAAATGCGAACGTAACCCTTCCTTTAACCTAGGACATGGATTGTTTTCTTCTACAACTCCCTCCTTGTTGATCTATTCCAGATCAACGCGCTTTCATATTCTTTTCATGTTTAAAAGGGGTTCATACCCTTCAGGGTAGGGTCGCATTTCAAGGCATTTTTCCACGTCGTAATCATCTATATTTTCTTCTATGCGATTTAACCTTTCTTTTATGAACACACTTTTTCTTTCCACGCGGGATACTAGGTCCATTAATTGACCAATTATTTTTTTCAATTTCATGCACATTGCACAAATGATTATCAACAACGCAAGCATAACTGCACCAATGATTACTATGGGGTGTATGGCCAGTTTCAATACGGCTGAGGCCCTGGGGGACCATCCGTAAAACACATCCCAATAGTGGCGCACTGTTAAGGAGGTGACTTCATCTGCGATTCTTACTAGTTGTCCCTTCCTGTCAGCCATTTCGATTCTGAATTTTGTGGATGTCTCTGCCTCGTTTAGGCAGAGATTCCTCAATTTGCTTGTCATTACGTATCATATTGTGCAGTCTGGTCAAATTAATTATAGGGGGTAGGGGGTCATTCCTAAGCACAGACAGGTATTTATCTACATTTTGCCACTGCCCAAAGGTATAAGTTATTTCTTCTTCAGGGTCATACAAGGTGTATGCTCCTCTCACGCATGTATTAATGGGGGGACTATATAGAATTACATCCAGATGGACAGATTTGCTTCCTGTCACACAGATTTCATTCGGTCCAATCTCAGTGTCATTTGTTGGCTTCAATTCCCATTTACATACTCCAATGGAGTGCTGCAGTGAGCATGGTTCTTAAATGACGGTCTGATAGGGACATACCATTCCGAATGGCCACCTAGCATATCCCCGCTGGTGATGTGTCATATTCTTCTCATCGACCCAATCTCCTTTAAATTCTGGGTACCAGAAGTTCTGTCCAAACAGCTGGAGCATTACTTGGAACTGACACCAAATTAGAACTGGTATATCTTTTTTGAGGGTTAAAGGTTAAATTAAGAAGCTTATCCCTTTTGTTAATTTCCAGCAACCTTTCCCATGTGTTAGCATGGAAGGATAATATTGTCCTTTGTAACTCGGCTCTTAATAGCTGTCTGGTCATTTCTTTAAACAGGCAATGGGTGTACTTGTTTACTCCCTGTTGTTCTTTCATTAGGTTCTCTATTTCCTTCTCTATCCCTTCATTCTGTTCCCAGGTAATTTCATTTATGATGCAACCTGATATCTGTAATTGCTGTAATCCTTCATCTCAGGCATTTCTGATCTTTATATCTTCCCCTATCAGTCCTCCGATGACCTGGATTTTATTTGTAGGGCCTCAATATCCATAGTGTTTAATGCTCCTATTCCTGCTCCCACTCCGCTTAACACAGTCCCTAACACATCCCGTTACTTTCTTTAGGGTCTTTCTTTTTCAAAAGATACCTTAACACTGGTTGTGTGGCAAACCATCTTCTTTCTTTGGGGGATTTCTGCAATTTTACCACGAATTGGTCTCCTCCATTCACTGGGGTATTATTCATGCACAACATCCGCTGCCCATCTACCATACTTATGAATGACGGAGGAAGTCTATTCTCTCGTTCGGCCCTCCTATGTACCCCCATCACTTGTTTTTTCCTGTGCTCCGGGTACACTTCATCCACACATCGGCCTGGTATTCTATGAACAACTGATACCCTTTCTCCAATATAAACTGGAATTCCCCTCTTTCTTCCTTTATTCCGGATGCCTCACATCGTGCCGAAAAATTCCCTACTTAACAACTTTGGCCTACTGGGCATGTAAAATTTCCTTACCGCCTTGCACTATTACTGCTTTCCCATACCATATTTCCCTTCCATATTCTTCCTTCTTTTAGGACCTCGACCTCCTGCCGGGAGTTCCCTGTCGCTAAAATGATCAGTATACCTAACGTTCATTTATAATTTTTCCAAGAGTCCCTTCCCATCTTCCCTTTCTTGTTTGTTTCTATACCACTCTTGAATTAAGTCGTTACAATCCGTTCCTGAACTTTTGGGCAGTACTTTCAAGTCCAAATATTTAATACAAGAGCAGGTACAGTTCTTCAGCGACAAGATGGCCTTTTTCTTAGTCTGGCAATCGTAGTACTTCCTGGTTCAATGCCTTTTCTTTTGTCTGTATTTCGTCGGGAAAATAATATTTACAACGGGTTGCATGCACCCAATCAGGATGCTTTTCCAACTTTAGCGCGGTTCGTGTTGTGAGAATTATCTGATATGGTCCTTTCCACCTCGGAGAAAAGGATTCTTTGTTTAATGTTTTTACCAACACTTGATCTCCAGGCCTAAAAGGGTGCATATTTCCTTCCGACGGGGGCACCTGTGTCTGCTTTATTTGTTCATGCAGACTCCTTGCTATTTCACACATGGCCTGAGCATACTTCAGTGATTTTTCATCATTCCAAATTAATGCTATTTTTCAGCCAACAATGGTGGTTTTACAACGGTAGGCATTGCTCTTCCCAACAAGGCTTCATCTGGTGTCAAACCAGTATTTCGGTTTCTTTGGTTTCTCATTGTATACAGTACCAATGGTAAGGCATCTGGCCATTTTAATCCTGTTTCCTGACATTCCTTGGTGAGGGTAGATTTTACTATCCCATTCGCTCTCTCGACCATTGCCGAGGACTGTGGTTGATATGGCATATGTAACTTCCGCTGGAAACCTAATGCTTCGGCAAGATTTTGTACAATCTTTCCTGTGAAGTGCGTTCCCCTATCCCATATCTTGGTACTATTTCTTTAAATAGAATCTTTACTACTGTTCGGGCATCTTCGTGGCGTACGCTTCTACCCACCTTGTGAACATGTCTATGATTACTAATAGGTACTTAAAACCTGATACTGGAGGCATGTGGACAAAATCAATTTGCCAATTTTCAAAGGGCATACTAGGTTGGGGTAGATGATCATATTCAGCAGGTGTTTTACCTCTGTTATTTTGTTGACAAATTTGGCATGCTCTAGCAACTTTCTCAATTACTACTGTTATTCCTGGTGCATACCACTGTGCAATAATAGCATGTATCATCCTTCCTTTGCCCATGTGAGCCTGACCGTGTGCCAGGCGAGACAGGGGCAAGGATAGAGACCTAGGGCAAACAGTTCGCCCATCAGGGTGATACCAAATGTCGTTTTTCAGAAATCAACCCTGGTTTTCCCAAGTCCTTCTTTCCTGCATAGTAACTTGTTGTTGGGCTGTTTTAAGTAGTTGGATGTCTAGTGTCTGTGGAAGGCAGACTGAGACTGCTAGAAGGCAGTCTGCCTGTGCCGAAGCGGCCAGTTTGTCTGCGTCGTCAGCCCTCCTATTTCCTGCCGACACTTCATCCTCACCGGTTGTGTGAGCTGCACATTTGATAACGGCAACGTTACTTGGCAACTGAATGGCGTCTAATAGATTAAGCACCAGTTGAGAGTGCTTAATATGCTTTCCTCCAGAGGTGATAAAGTCTCTGTTTTTCCATAGTTGCCCAATATCATGGACCACACCAAGTGCATACCTCGAATCAGTATAGATATTGGCAGTATGATCCTTTGCTAATATACAAGCTCTGGTGAGGGAAAACAATTCAGCAGCCTGAGCTGAGGTTCCGGGAGCCAGGGCAAATGCTTCAACCGTTTCATGGGGGTTTACAATTGCATAGCCTGTCAAAATAAATCATCTGACGGCCTGTACGATGATCCATCTGTATACAGAATGAGATCAGGATTGCCGTAGCTTCTGTGAGCAAGTCTGGTCTTGATAAGTTGGCTACTTGCACTGTTAATAGACAATCATGCTGATCTGGATCTTCTATGTCAGTAGTAGGAAGGAAAGTGGCTGGGTTTACTACAGGTGCACACCGAAAGGTGTAATTAGGGTGTGACAGTAGTAATACTTTATAACCTGTTCTTCGAGACGCTGTAAAGTGTTGTGTGGCACCGGAATTCAACAGTAATAACACAGCGTGGGCTGTTATGACAGGACATGGATAGTCCAAAACAATACCTACCGACTTCTCCACCATCACCGCGGTAGCAGCTACAGCACGTAGACATGCTGGCATTCCCCTTACCACTGAAGGCAGAAAAAACGAATAATAAGCCACTGGTCTATTTCCCCCACCATGTTCTTGGGTCAGTACGGCTGTTGCAAATCCTTCTTTTTCATTCATACATTTGAAAAGGTTTTCCATAATTCGGAAGTCGCAACGCCGGGGCATTCGTGATCGCTTTCTTTAACTGTTTAAATTATCTGAATTCTTTCTGGTCCTAGCTGCCTTTGCCCATGAGATATGATAAAACCCAGGTACTGGACATGAGTCTGACAAAACTGTAACTTTTGTAACGACACTCGGTGCCCTCTTTCACACAGGTGTTTTAATAGTTTCAGGGAGTCTTGCATACACCTGTATCCGTGGCTGGAAGCCACAAGCAAGTCGTCCGCATACTGCAGCAGTACGGACTGGTCTGATAAGGTACAGTCTTCGAGGTCTCTATTTATTGCTGCTGCATATACGGCGGGGCTTTCTGTATACCCTTGGGGCAACCTGCTCCAGGTGTCCTGCTGTTTCTTGTAGGTGAAGGCAAACAGATACTGACTCTCCAGACTTAGTGGGATGGAGAAAAAGGCTGAACACAGATCTACCATCGTAAAGCCAGTTGTTGTTGGTGGGATAACAGAGAGTATAATGTTAGTGTCCGGTACCACAGAGGTGATAGGGACTACTATTTTATTAATAGCTCTCAGATCTTGCACAAATCTCCACTCATTCGGCCTATGTTTTGCCCAAAGTTCCGAAGATAAATGATTCAATGCCATTGGTAGCCCAGGGCTTGGTTGTTCAGGGGGCTGCTGTTTTTTAAAAGTGGAGGTTTAACGTTTACCTTTCCACCAGTGAATCCCCCTGGTGCGGGCGATAAATTCTACCTGAACATTCTGTAATTCTATTACTGCCCAAGTTCGATAGCCTTGTTGCTGTTTATCCTTTTCAATTTCTACAGTCATCGGACCCATATCTTTGGGATTCGCTGGCGGTTTTACATCCAATGTCAGATGATGTGTCGAGTTCTCTTCTTTAAACCGCTTCTGCTGTAAGGGTGTCAAATTCATGGCAACCCCTAATCCTTCTGGTCCGAAATAAATGCGGGGTGTAGCTTCTATTATTTCTTCTTTATTTACAAAGGGCTGTATTAAGCACTGGTAAGTTTCAGCTTTTTGTCGAGTGTACCAGGCTGTACAGTGAAGCTGAACTGCCTCAAAGCTTGTTAAAATTATATGCATCAATTCTTCGGTATTAGAGTCGAATTTAGTTTTTAAGTTTTGTATAATTTCATGTATCAAAGGGGAATAGGAGTTGCCATTCAACTGCCAATAATATATGGTCGCCTTTTCTTCGTTATTTTCCCTCTTTTCTCCCTCAATCCCTTGAAGAACTGATGGATTTTATTAGGGAGCAGTTCCATGAACATTCCCTCTTGTGTACAATAAATTGTGGCTCCTAGTTTGCATAAATTCTGCCTTCCTAATAAATGGACAGGCGCTGTTTTAGAGACTTTCAAAGCCTCGTCATTAACTTGTTGTCCTTCAATGATCAATCTGGTAGGTTCAGATAAAAATTCTGGGGATACAGGCCACGCCCAAGCTTAAGATGGTGGTGTTGCTTACAGGTAGTCCCACAGGGGGTGTACAAAAGACATAGTAGCACCGGTATCCAACAGGAACTTCACATCTTTCCCACTTTTACTACTGCTAGAGGGTTTTCTTCTATGTCTGCTGATAAGTGGAGGGCTGCCGCTTGTACCACTAAGCCTCCGGGGCATCCCTATGCTGATTGGTGCGGGTTGGGGTTAGAGAATGAAAACTAAGGGGCCAAGGGAGGTGGAGGTTCGGGGAAACCCCCTTTCAATCCTCCACCCTTTTTCGAGGGGCAACTGCAATAGCGAGCCCAATGCCCTTTGCTTCCACAATTTCTACACTCATCTTGGGATCCATTTCGTTGGGGCCACTGTCCTCTTCCCCTTCCACGTCCTTGTCCCCCAAACCCTCCTTTATTATTTTGTGTGTACCCTCTTCCTTTTTGCTGATCCTATTGACCTGTCGTTTTGGCCTTATTGTCTTTCGAGGTGAACAGTCCCTCCCTATCCATATTAGCTCGTACTGTAATTGTATCTTTCCAAATTTTTCCTTGCCAGTCCAAAACCTTTATTTTATAGGTTTTCGCGTGTTGTGGCAACACACAATTTAACAAGGTTTGTACTGCCAAAGGTTCATTTCTCCATCTGCCTGCGAAGTCTATCATTGATTTTTCCGCCTTCTGAAAGCAGCGGGTGATTTCCCCTATATCTCCGTGCTTTTTAGCTCCCTTTAATATGGCATCCTTGCCCCTGTGTTGCAATTAATGTTCCCGGGACTCATTTCCTTCTTCCTCATCATTTTTTCGCCAATCTCCGTTTTCGTCGGCGGGTATAGGGAACATATATTTTACCCCCTGCCAGGAAGACCCATAGGCCGCTTGCAATAATAATTTAACATCTCCTGGGAGTGGATTGTAAATTGTACATGTCTGCTCAAGCCAGTTGTGAAAAGCTATTGGTCTTTTTACCGGATTCGGGGCGGCCGAGATCATATCACTGGCTTCTCCGGGAGACCAGGGTTTCAGGACTGCTGTAGTTCCTACCATTACCCTAGGATTTTGGCCGACGGGGGTTTGGGAAGTAGAGTCGCGGCTTCTTTTGCCGTTTGTTATCTTGTTTGGTGAGGACCTCTCCTCCCTGTGTCCTGGTTTGCTACCCCTCCCTCTACTGCTTCGGCTTCCCCTGATCCTGATGCTACCGGATCTCCTCCACCGGGTCCTCCATTAGGTGGCTGATCCGGAGGGGCTGCTAGTTCCCTCGGAGCTTGATTTCTATGGGCCGCAATTATTTCTATCATTTCCTGCCAACTATCTTGTTTTGGGGGTTCTATGCGGGGGTAAAGTCCTACTGCTGGTGCTGAAGGGATTGGAAAAGCCGGAGGACTGTAAGAGGGAGGTTTTCCAACTTTTCCTTTTTCTTTTTCTTCCGGTTTACTTTTGGGGGGTTAATGCCTTTTGGCAACCTCTGTCCATTTTTTTAAACAGTTTTCCATGTAGTCCTTATCCCAAGTAGGATCTCCACCTCCTTCTTTGGTTACTTTTCTCCATTCCTCTCTCAAGGATAACTTAAAACTTCCACCATATGGCCAATCCCCATCAGACCTGCCATACAAATCGCTGCTAAACGTTACCGCGTATCTGTCGTCTTCTGTTTCTTTAGTTACAGTGTCCGCCGGAGAGCCGGGCGGCACAATGGGATCTCCTACCTTCTCTCGTTGCTTTACTACCTTATGTATTCTCTTCTCGGTTTGAGGATCTAATTTAATTTTTTCAGTCGAGGGATCGTCTTTCTTTCCTTTTCTAGGAGCTGGGTGCGTGCGCCCTGCTCGACTAGAGCCGTTTCCCATTCGTCCGGCTGTTGTGTCCCACGATCCTTTCTGAAATGAAAGTTTAGGACCCGCCTACAAAATATACAGTATTTTACAAAACGCTCACCGGTGTTCTCTTTTCTGCTCAGCTCGGAGTCTCCTTTTGCCTTTTTGTTACTTTAGCATCTTTACGGTAGCTACCTTATGCCTCAACCCCTGCCTTGGGGATTTTTGGCGGCTCGTCCATCTTTTTAACTAGGACTGCCCAGGCACCTTCCTCCTTTCAGCTAGGAAGGGTCTTTAAAATTATTCTGTTTTTTGTTAAGTTAAATTTAGTTCTTTTTGGATCTCGTTATCAGAGATCCTGCCGACTACGCCAGAAACTGTCGAGGAAATTTAGCTTAAATTAACTCAGGCGGAGACTTTCAGAATTTGCTTCGAGAGAAGTTTATTGCTAAAGTTAACAAGATATCTTGGAGTTCCCGCTTAGTTAACACCAAGGCAGAACTCTGAATTTTACAAACAACCTCGGTTTATCTTTATACAGTTGAAACAGGAATTTTATCTGCAACTCGCCACACATAAACAATGTATCTATTATACATGAGCATTATTCATACGAAACTGTGAGTACAAAGTTCACCCCGGTAGGCACACTTTATCTGTTTCATGCATATTTTCTCTCTGTCCCTATGCTGATAAACAAGATATCTGGAAACTCATGCAAAGACCAGACAATCATGTATATACAACATTCTGTTCTTTGAGGCTGGTAATTTTCGGTAAACACCAGATAGTCATGTATATACAACATTCTGTTCATTGAGGCTGTTAAGTTTCGGTAATTTTCTCTAGCTCCGTGAATTCTACAGAATCAACAACAGCGAAGTTAACCCTTCCTTTAACCTAGGACATGGATTGTTTTCTTCTACACCCTTGTTGTATACAGGTGGTTGCATATATTTGTTGATCTTTCCTCCATATCCCCCCTGCCATTTCCTTTGCACCCCTTCGTTCCCATAACTGCTGCTCCTCCTGGGATACTTCCTTATGTAATTTGGATATGTCTATATACACTGGAGATGCCGTAATAGCAGCTATCGCTAACTGCGTCTCTGGTTCTGTTCCGATCTCGTTCACCCACGCAATTTGTTGCTCGATCACCTTTCTGACTGCGCGATTGGCGGCTATCTTTCCCTTATCTGTGGGGGAATTCCCTGATGTGCTTTTTCCTTTACTACCGCGGTTTCAGTGGATAATCCTGAGGCGCCTCCTAATTTCTTTACTAAGTCATCATTATGTAACCGTTTTCCCCACGAGAAGATGTACCCACTTCTACTCCAGGCTGACATATGTAGTATGACAAAAGCATAGCGGCTATCGGTATAGATATTCACCATTTTCCTTCTGCAATTTTAATGCCTCTAACAATGCCATTAGCTCTGCAACTTGTGCTGAATAATCCCCGGTAATATTCCTTCCTTCTGGACGGTGCCGTATCCCATTACCACAGCCCAGCCTGTCCGTGCTGTCCCAGACCCGTCCACATATAACTCTAAGTTAGGTTCCTCCAAAGATAACTCCCTGATCATATCTACATACTCGAATTCCTCTTCACTGGTGCAGCATTGTTCCTCTCCTTCCATTCCCATCATATATGCGGTGTTTCGGCTCACATCACTCACTATCTGTACAGATTTGTCTTTGGGTAACAGAACATCCTCGCAAGCCGCCTTCTGGCCGTTCTAGACGGTTTTTAAATGTCCACTGTTCAACAATTCCACTAAGGTTTGTTGTGTATGTAAAAAATATACCCCGTCATTACGACAGATTCACTCACTTTTACTGACCACTGTGCACAATCAATTGCGGCAACACATCATGGCATGCCGGCCAGTATTGAGCATCTTCGTGTCGGATAGTGGGCTACAGGTCTCATGTAATCCCCATGTTTTTGCGCGACCACCAGATTGTAATGTCCCCCATGATTGTGCAAAAAATATGATATGGCCTCTCCATGTCGGGTAACCATAATGCTGGTGCTGGAGTCAGTGCTTCTTTTAGCTCAGTAAACGTCCTCGCCTACAAATCTGCCCATGCAATGGGTTCCTCTGCAGCATTCCCCCCTTTGGTCAATTCATACATGAGTGCAACTAGTTGTGAAAACCCCTCATTAAAGTTTCTGCTGTAATTAAATTGTCCCAGGACTTGTCGCTATCCCCTTACATTTACCGGTTTTGGCATATTGTTTATGGCCATTTTCCGATCTTCTGGCATGGCTCTCTTGCCAATGCTAATATGAGAGCCCAGATAGGTTACCTCTGCTTTCCCTGCTTGAGCCTTGCTTGGGTTTATTTGAAATCCTGCATCCTGGAGTGCCTTCAAAATCTTGGACAATGCCTTAACATGCCCGAGTGTTTTTGAACGCTATCAGTAAATCGTCAACATACTTTAGCACAGTACTGCCGCCCTCGTCTAGCTCTACTTCCTCCAGGGCCCTGGCCATGTGTGGATGGAATATAGCTGGACTATTCTGGAACCCGTTGGAGACACTCGTCCATGTATATTGTTTTCCAATTTAGCGTGAAGGCAAATTTCTCTTCCGATCCTTTGCCAATGGTATGGAGCAGAATCTGCTTGCAATGTCGAGTACTGTAAACATTTTGTCTTCTGTTTATAGCCCATTAAAAATTGTAGCCAGGCTTGCTACTATCAGCTATTCCTTTGGGGTCATCTTATTTAGTGCTGTATTATCAAATGTCAGTCGATATGGTGCATCTGGTTTCTTTACTGTCCATATCAGGGAATTAGTTTCAGATATAGTTTCCAGTAAGATTCCTTATTGGTTACTTCCAACACTATGACACGTACTGCTGATCTTGACTTCCTCTATTAAAGGATATTGTTTACGTATGCGATGCATTGGTCCCAGTATTTTTAGCGGGGTAGGGGGAGTTTGGACTGTTGGAGCGTATTTGTGGACATATATTTGATTGTATAAGGGACCAAACATTTGTTTCATTTTCCCCTTTAAATGAAGGCTTTAAACAGTTAGACTTTAAGGGATGCTGGCCTTGAGTTAATTGGAATGTCAGGTAATGAACACGGGAGAGTTAAGTGCTGAGAATGTTTGTTTAAACCGGTGTCAAAAGCCTGCACTTGTTTATACTGCCCTGTCACAGTGCAGGATGGGTTATATATCAAAAGCTTCGTCTTGGATAGTAACAGCTTTGTAGTGCTAAAGAATGTGTTGTAAAGTGATGTAATTTGTCAGATAAAACGACTTCACTGCAGATACCAATTTGAGAAGATGGTTCAAAGACAGATGTATTTAACACTTCTCCCAAAGCTTTGTCTCCGATTTAATAAACCACTCTTTATATATCTTATACAGTCTCGGAAATATTTTTCCACAAAAGGACTAATCCAAAATCTTGCTTTTGCGTTGCGCACACCCAATATAGTCTCTACATGGGATCGCCCATGGTCCCTTCTTATCCCATTGCTGCTATCTGATTTGTTCTGTCTCCCAGGTCTACTAGTTTTTTTAACTTATGATGTGATGGCCAGATCATTTTATTCGCTTTAGGGTCGATTAAAGCCCCTACTTCGCGCAGCAAGTCTATCCCTAGGATTGTTCCTTCAAAAGTCTCCCATATCCACAAATGGTTCGGAATCATTATACATCCAATTTCCAGGAGAATTGTTTCGCTCTTATAACCCTGACATCCTTTTTACACCTATTCCCGCAACATTGATCGAAAGGTTGATTCGGGGCAAGGCCAAATATGTCAGTGAGATCGAGGCTCCCATCTCTGTTAACATTTTGCACTGCCGTCCCCCTATCAATGCATCAACAACGATTCTTGGGCCTTCCTCATGATTTACCACGAGGGCCGCTACCTGTAATTTAGGAATTAACTTCTTCATCATTTCTCTCATTTGTTGCATGGTGCATACATTGTCTCCTTCTCCGTCATCCAAGTTACACCCGTATCGCTTCCCATATTGGGCATTTTTCCTGTTCCTATATTCTCCATTCTCCATTTCTTCCCTGTCCCGCCACCGCTGACGCTCCTCACCACGATTTTCGTGCTCTTCTCTCTCTTCCCTCATCCACTTTTTGAAATCTTCTTTTGAAGGCCGGATTGTGCCCTGTGGGGGCTTTCTCTCTGTTTCGGCCATTGTCCCTCTCTTCCTCCTCCTTTGTTCCAACAATCTACCTTCTTATGTCCTGCCTTGTTACAATTATGGCAAGTGGGTCTTGAATCTGATGCTAGATGGACATTCCCCCACACCTGTTTCTGTTTGCATTCCTTGCCGAAATGTCCTTCCCCCCATAAGCGGAACAGCTTGCCAACCTACGGCTTCTTCTTTTCCCCTTAACATTTCGGCGGCAGCTATTTTAGCCCTTTGCATGTTATTCACCTCGGTTGACGACCTAATGAAATCATCATAGTTGTTCTTTGTAACATGTCACAATTGTATGGCTGCCTGATGTGCCGGAACTAACCCGGCCTTAAATGATTCTAGAAAACATTGATTATCCCTAGTGGGGTTTAGAACGCTGGAACCGCCCACGAGTCTTGCCCATTTCTGTTTGTTATATTATACAGCAGATTCTCCTTTGTCTTGAGTTATATTGTTTATAGCTGCTCAGTTTACGGGAGCGGATCCCATCATGCCCTATCCTGCAAATTAAAAGAAATTATAGTCATTGTCCGCCTGTTGTTGTGAGATATTTAACGTCTGACAGCAGGTTACATCCCTATAATTCTGCCCTAATCGGTCCCAGTTGTCGTCCTGGATGTTTGCATGCACGAACTGGTCGCAGTCCTTATTGTGCAAATTATGGGTAATCCTTAATTCCATCATTTTTTCCCAAACGAGTTGTTATTTTCCTGCGGCTGTTGGGATAATTTATCCACCAACACTTGTCTCTCTCGTAGCTTAAACGATTGGTACATGGTTAGGTTCACCGGGGGCAGTTGCGCAACTCGTTGGACTGGGGGTTTGCATTTTGGTCGCCCAGGATAGCCGGTTTTCCGGGGATCACATGGGACTTTATCGTGGCCGCTTTTACCTCGCGGGGCACTGAATATTCGGCTGGTAAGAGACTTCTATCTTCTGGCCAGGAAATGTCGTCCCGTCCAATATTTTCCATATTTTGCACGAATGCTTCCTTTCCCAACCTATTCCAATCCACGGCAGCGTCTCCAGTTGTTTTCGGATACAAAGGTGTACTGCCTGGGATGGTTGTTTCTCTCGGGTTTGCCTTCTTTTCCCTTTTGGGAGGTGTTGCGTCCTTCCTTGTCCGCTGCTCCTCTTCCCTTTGTTCTACTCCTTACACTGTTTCTTGTCCCAAGCTAAGATTACAATTCCCCCTTTTCCCTCCTTATCTTTGGTTTGTCCCCTGCACCAAGCCCTTTGGTTCTTGAACTGTCGTCGGGATCTCACCCTTTTTCATGATTTCAATGAGTTTCTTATATTTGTCCATGAAATAACGGGTGCCGAAGTTCCGGTCTCCCCAAGAGAATGCTCCCACATCCAATATTTTCAAATCCTTCTTAGACATCCTAGATTTTAGCCGCCTTTCTAAGAATTCTTATTTTATTTCGTGTGTATTTATGGGATTTTGCCGCCTTTCTGACTTCGAGGATTTTGCCACCTTCGCGGCATACCAGACCGCAACTCTTCCTGTAGTTTGTATCCGCAGGTCCTTTTATTCGCAGCCTTAACGGTTCTCACAATACGTTCTGAGCGTTCTAATTCGTGGCTGATAATTTAAAACGTACTCACCCTCTCTAGCTCAACCATCCATTGAACAAGCTAGAGCCAACGTTCCTGCCGACTGCACCAAATGATGTAAGCTGAGCGGACCTAGTGACATACAAGGTTAACGCTTAGCCACTTTACCCCTCTGGACGGACAAGGTGAAATACAAGGTCGACGCCCCGACGAGGAGAGATGACAGACTTCTATTGGAATTTCAAAACGGTATTTATTGACAGGCCTGGGGAGAATCTTCTGAGAACGCTCTCAGATCCGATTCCACCGAGTTGTTAGCGAATTTCATGATTATATATTTCTCAGTCCATCACTTCCGTAGCCTATCCTGCGTGACATCTTATGCTATTCCCTATATTTGTGGTTAATCTTGTTTCTTCTTGTAAAGTTATTTTCATCTCCTTCTGTCATTGGGGTCTTCCTCTTATCTATTCTTGCAACTTCGTTGCTGTAACAATCACCATTTGTTTTTGCCAGATGGCCTTTTCCGTTAGCATGTTTTCTTAAGGTAACAATTCTTGTTTTCGCAGGATTTTCGAGCTATCTCAGCAACTGAGCAGATTCCGAACTTGTAATATGCTCATGTTAATTCTGTAAGGCAATCATATCGTGGTTAATTATATCAGACTTTAGCTGTAAACTATGTTGCTCTCCTCACAATGCATCCTTCAGAAACATAGCTGGGGTGGAAGAGGAGCTGCGGGGGGAGAAAAGGGAGCTGGGGGTGGAAAGATGGAGCTGCGGGGCAAGCGGGAGGTGGGGGCGCAAAAGCGAACTTGGGGAGGGGCGCAGGTTCGAGAGCTTGCGGGGGGGATGAGAGGTTGTGGGTGCGAGAGCATGGGGAGTTCGAGAGCTTGGTGCGTATGAGAGCTTGGGGTATGAGAGATGGGGGAAACAAGAGCCGGGGAGGTCACGAGTGTTTGGGAGGTCTGAGAGCTTGAGGGGTACGAGAGTTTGGAGGTGTTGGGGAGCTTGGGGTGTCCGAGGGCCTGCGGTGGTTCCAGAGCTTTGGCAATACGAGAGGTTGTGGGGTACAAGAGCTTGGAGTGTTACCAGAGCTTGGGGGGTAGGTGAGCTTGTGATGGTACGAGAGCTTCGGGTAGCAGGAGAGCAAGGGGGTTAGGACAGCTTGGGGGGTTGGAGAGCTTCGATGAGTATAACAGCTTGGGAGATAGGAGAACTTGTGGGGTATGAGAGCTTCGAGGATGGGTTGGCTTGGTTGGGACGCTAGAAGAACTTGTGGGGTAGGAGGGCATGGTGGAATAGGAGTACTTCTGGTGGTTGGAGAATTTGGCGGAGTAGAAGAGTTTGAGGGGGTTGGCGAGATTGCGTGTTAGGAGAGCTTGGGAGTAGGAGAGCTTGGAGGGTGTGATAGCTTGGTGGGGGTTAGATGTACTTGTGAGCTGGAAGTGCTTGCGGTATTAGGAGAGCTTGGAGGGTAGGAGAGCCTGGGCATCTCGGAGAGCTTGTGGGTTTGGAGAGGTTGGGGGAAAGCAGAGCATGCGAGGGTAGGATAGCTTTGGGGGTTAGGAGAGCTTCAGTTTGTGGGAAAGCTTGGAGGGTTAGGAGTGCTCGGGAAGGAGAGAGAGCTTGGTGGGAGACAGAGAGAACTGGCGGGTGAGAGAGTGTGAGCTGGTGCGGGAAAGAACAGGTGAGCTTAACGGGAGAAATAGAGAGACAGCTTTTGTGGGGGAGATAGCTTGCAGTGAGGAGAGAGAGAGCTTGGCGGGGGGGAGAGAGCGAGAGCTTGGTGGAGGAGCAAGCCAGAGAGAGCTTTGGCGGGGAGAGAGGTAGCTTGGTGAGGGGGAAGAGATGGCTGTGGGGAAAGACAGTGCTAATGGGGGGAGGGAGAACTTTCACGGGGTGATTAATCTTGGGGGGGAGAGAGCTTTGGATCTGAGAGAGCTTGGGGGTTGGGAGAGAGCTTGGGAGGGGAAGAGAGCGTGCGGTGGAAGAGAGAGAACTCTTGGGGCGCGGGGATTGAGAGAGCTTTGGAGGGAGAGAGAATGCTTGTGGATGGGAGGAGAGGCCTGGGGCGGGCGGGGAACAGAGAGCTTGCGGGGAGAGAGTGAGCTTACGGGGTGAGACAGAGCTAGGGGCAGAGAGAGCTTGGGGGGGGGGAAGAGAGATTGGTGGGGAGACATAGAGAGCTTGCGGCGATGGCGAGAGGGGAGAGAGACCGAGCTTATCAGTGGAGTGAGAGAAGCTGCAATGGGGAGACAGAGAGCTTCAGAAGTGGGGAGAGAGCTGCGGGGAATCGGGAGAGACAGAGAGCTTTCGGGGGGAAGAGTGAGCTTGCAGAGGAATTGTGAGCTTGGAGGGAGAGAGCTTGGGGGGCGTGAGAGTGCTTGTGGTGGGGAATGATAGAGTTTCCGGGGGAAGGATGCGAGATAGGTCTTGGGGAAGAGAGAGAGCTTGCGGGACGGATAGAGCTTGGGGTGGAGAGTCAGCTTGGCGGGGGAGGGGAAGAACATTTTTCCAGGGAGAGAGAGCTTGGGATTGAAGAGAGAGCTTTGAGGGGGGTTAGCTTGGGATCGGGGGGAGAGAGAGTTTGTGGTGGGGAGAGAGAACTTGGGGGGTCACAGCACTTGTGGGGGAGGGAGAAGAGAGCATGGAGGGGAGAGAGTTTTTAGGTGAGAGAGCTTGGCGGGTGAAAGAGAGCTTGTACAGGGTAGATTGTTGGAGAGTGCGTGGGAAATCGAGAGAGATTGGCATGGGTTGTGGAAGAGATTGCTTGGATAGGGGAAAAGAGAGCTTGGGGAGGGGAGAGAGAGTTTTGCGGGGCAGAAGCGGTAACTTGGTGGGCGAGACGAAGATTAGGTCGGGAGAGGGAGCTTGGGTGGGGGAGGGAGCATGGGGGTGAGACGAAGCATGGGGGTGTGAGAGGGAGCAGCGGGAATGGAGCTTCCAGGTGAGCTTTCAGAGGGTGAGTGAGCTTGAACGGGGTGAGGGAGCTCGGGAAGAGAAGAGGGAGCTGGCGGGGCAAGAGGGAGCTGGGGGAGAGTGGGAGCTTGAGGGGGTTAGCAGACGCTGGAGGGTAAGGATATCTGGAGGCTGACGAGGAGCTTTGGGCGGGGGGGCGAGGGAGCTAAGCTGGGATAGGGAGCGAAGGGGGTGAAGAGGGAGCTTGGTGAGGGAACAGAGTACTTGGGTGGGGAAGAAGGAGGTGGGGGGAGACGAAGGAGCTGGTGGTGGGAAGAGGGAGCTGGGGGGAAGAAGCGGTTTGGGTGAGGTTCAAAGGAATCTTGGTGGGGGAAGAGGGAGCTTGTGGGGGAAGAGTGAGCTTGGTGGGGTAAGTGGATGCTAGGGGGAAGAGGGAGCTGGGGTTGAAGGGAGAGTGAACTAGTTGGGGGCGACGGAGCTGGGGTGCGGGAGCAAAGGAACTTGGTGGGGAAGAGGGAGCTTGTGGTTTACGTGAACTGGGCGGCGTACACATGCTGGTTAGGAGTACGAGAGCTTGGGAGGTACGAGAGCTTGGTGGGTGTTTCAGATCTTGCTGGGGTACAAAAGCTTTGGGGGGAAGAGATCTTGGTTGTTACGAGAATTTGGGGGTAGGAGGGCTTGCTCGGGTACGAGAGATGTGGGGGTACGAGAGCTTGGGGGTTCCGAGAGCTTAGGTGTAACGAGAGCTTGGGAGGTATGAGAGTTGGTGGGTACTAATGCTTTGGGGCACGTACGAGAACTTGGAGATAGCTACACGAGATTGAAAGTATTAAGGCTTGTGCTTGGTTCGAGAGCTAAAGGTGCTCGGAGATTTGGAGGTACGAGAGCCAAGGGCTATGAGAACTTGGTGGGTAGGAGAGCTTGGGGGGTAGGACAGATTTGGGGGATTAGAGCTTTGCTCTAGGATAGCATGTGGGGGTAAGCGAACTGGGCGTTAGCGGAGCTTGGGGGATACGAGAGCTTGTGGGTAGCAGAGCTTGGGGGTGGGGCAGGAGTGCTTGGGGCAGGAGAAGTTGGAGGGCTAGTAGAGCTTGGGGGTAGGAGAGCTTGCGTGTTGGGCGAGCTTGGGGGGTAGGAGAGCTTTCGAGTTCGGTGAGATTAAGGGGTTAGGAGAGCATGCAGTGGTTTGAGAGCTTGAGGTTGTAAGAGTGCTTGGGGGTGTAGCTTTGGGGGAGAGGTGAGGTTGGAGGGTAGGAATGTGTGAGGTGTAGGAGAGCTTGAGGGGGAGAGAGAGCTCGGGGTAGAGAGTTTGATGTCGTGGGGTTGCGAGAGAGAGCTTGGCTGAAGAGAGAGTGCTTGAGGGGAAGAGAGCTTGGGATTGGGGTGAGAGAGCTTGGGGGTGAGAGAGTTTGGTGGGGAAACGGAGCTGGGGGGTGCTTTGGTGCGGATAGAGTTAGCTGCGGGGGAGAGGGATCTTGCGAGCGGAGAGGGAGCTGGGTGGGGAAGAGGTAGCTGGGGCGTAGGCGACTGAGCTGGTAGGAAGAGGGAGCTCGGAGGGGGACAAGATGGAACTGGGTGGGGGAAGAGGGAGTTGCCGGGACAGGAATCTTGGGTGGGGGATGAGAGCAAGGTTGGGGGGAGGGAGCTTGTGGTGGTGAGCGAACTTGGAGAGGGGAAACGGAGCTTGGGAGGGGAGATGGAACTTGAATGTGGAGAGGGACCTTGGGCTTAGAGGCAGATTGGTGGGGGAAGAGGAAGCTCGTTGGGGAAAAGTGAGCTGGGGGAGAAGAGATAATTGGGGAGGAAGAGGGAAATGGTGCGGGCAATCGGGAGCTGTGGGGGAAAAGGGGGCTGTGGCGGGAGAGGGAGCTTTGTTGGGGAAGAGGGAGATTGGTGGGATATGAGAGCTTGGAAGATTACAAGAGCTTGCGGGGGATACGAGAGCTTGGGTCTAGCGAGAGCTTAGCGAGAACAGGAGCTTGGGGGTAGAAGAACTTGGGTTGTACGAGAGCTTGGGGGGTACGAGAGTTTTGGAGTACAAGAGCTTTGGGCGGTACGAGAGCTTGGGATTTATGGCTGGTTGGGGAACCGAGAGCCTTGGGTCATGACAGTTTGGGGGATAGGAGAGCTTGGTGGGGTCGGAGAGCTAGCGAGGAGGCAGGAGAGCTTCATGGGGTAGGGGAGCTTGGTGCGTCGGAGAGTTTTTGCGGGGTGTTGGTGTGCTTTATTGGGTAGGGCAGGTTGGGGTTGGAGAGTTTGTGGAGTAGGAGAGGGTGGGGGTGTTAGGAGAGCTTGGGGTGTGAGGCAGAGCTCGGGTTGTCAGCAGAGCTCGGGGGGCAGGGTATCTTTTGTTGGTAGGAGAGCTTGTGTTTAGGAGAGCTTCTGGGGGTTAGCAAACTTGTTGGCATAAGAGTGCTTGGTGGGTCGGAGAGCTTGGTGGGGCAGGAGAGCTTGGTGGTGCAGGAAAGCTCGAGGGTTGTAGAGCTTGGCGCGTGTTAGGAGTGCATGGGCGGGGTAGGAGAGCTAAAAGAGGTAGGAGAGCTTACGGGTGTAGGAGAGTTGGGGGGGTCGAAGAGTTTGGAGTGCAGGAGAGGTTGGTGGTGGAGGATAGCTTGGGCGTTGGAGAACTTGGGGATTAGGAGAGCTGGGGGGGTTCGGCCAACTTGTGGGTGTAAGAGAGTTTTGGTTGGTTTGAGAGCTTGTGTGGTGAGGAGAATTAAACGGGGTGGGAGAAATTTGGTGGGAAGGAGTGCTTGGGGATAGGAGAGCTTGGGTGTAGGCGAGCTTGTGGGCAGGAGAGCTTGGTCGGGTAGAAGATCTTGGGTTGGTCGGAGAGATTGTGGGTAGGCGAGCGTGGGGGATGGGAGAGATTGGCTGGGTGGGAGAGCTTGGGGTGAAAGGGAGCTTGAGCTGCTTTGAGAACTAGGCGGGGAGGAGAGCTTGCGGGTGTAAGAAACCTATGAGGTGCCGAGAAATCGGGGGATGGTGGTCGGAGAGCTAGCGAGGTTGGAGTTCTTGGGGGTGTAGGAGTGCTTGGGAGTAGGAGAGCTTGGTGGGTTAGGAGTTCACGAGGTGGGGTAGGAGAGCTCGGGGAGGGGGGGATAGGAATGCTTGGAGTGTAGAAATACTGGGTAGAAAAGCGTGGGTTTTTGGAGAAGCTGGGGGGATGCCGTGCTTGATGGGGCTGGAGAGCTTGGGAGAAGGAGAGCTTGGCGGGGAGTCGGAGAGGATGGGGAGGTTTGCAGATTTGGTGGTGTACGAGAGCTAAGTGGCGCAGGAGTGCATGGTGCGGCACGATAGCATGGTTGAGGAGGAGATCTTGTTGGGTAGGAGAGCTTAGCGGGGGGTACGAGACGTTGGGGAGGGCAGGAGTACTTGGCTGGTAGGAGAGCTTGGAGGGTAGGAGAGCTGGGGGAGCGAGGAGAGCATGGGGGCGGGAAGCAGAGCTAGATGGGGTAGGAGTGTTCGGGGGTAGGAGAGATTGGAGAGGGTAGGAGAGCTTGGTGGTAAGAGACTTGGAGGTTTGGAGAACTTGCTGGGTAGGAAAGCTTGAGGGTCGGAGAGTTGGAATGTTAGGAGAGCTCGGGGTGGTTTTCGAGAGCTCGGGGTTGGTAGGAGAGCTTGGGGGGTGGGTGGGCTCAGCGGGGGTAGTAGGGCTCGTGGTTCTAGGAGAGCTCCATTCGATAGGAGAGCTTGGTGGGTAAGATAGTTTGGGGTGCAGGATTGTTTGTGCGGTAGGCGAGTTTGGGTTAATAGAGCTTGGGAGTTCGTAGAGCTTGCGCGTGTAGGATTGCTTGTGGGGTGTAGTTGACCTTTGCGCTGTAGGAGAGATTTGGGGGGTTGGAGAGATTGGGGGCGTAGGATAGCTTGGGGTGTGTATGACGGCTTGGGGCTGTAGGTGAGATTGGGGGGTTTGGAGAGTTTGGGGCGTAGGATAGCTTGGGGCGTAGGAGAGCTTGCGGGAGGGTAGGAAAGCTTCTGGGGATGGGAGAAGGAGAGGTTGAGGGCCAGGAATACTCGCGGTGCTTGGAGACCTTGGGTGGTAGGAGAACTTGCCGGGTAGCAGAGTTTGGGGGCAGGAGATCTTGAGGTGTTACGACAGTTCGGGGTGAGGTAGGAGAGCTCGGGGGTGTTAGGAGAGCTTATGGGGAAGGAGAGCTCAGCAGGGGGTAGGAGAGCTGGGCGTTGTAGAAGAGGTCAGGGCGTAGGAGAGCGTGGGGCACGGAGAGATTAGCGGGTAGGATGATTGGGTGCTGGAGAGCTTGGTGAGGTAAGGCAGCTTGCGGGTTTAGGAGATCTTGGGGGGGATAGGAGAGCTTGGGTTTGCTGGAGATCGTGGTGGGGTCGAAGAGCATGGGTGTGTAAGAGAGCTTGGGTGTGTGTCGGAGAGATTACAGGTGTATGAGAGATTGTGGTGTTTAGAGAGCTTGGGGGAGGTAGAAGAGCTTGGCAGGTTAGGATAGCTTGGTTCGTTAGGAAAGCTTGAGGTGTTAGATGAGACTGTGGAGGTATGAGGTGGAGAGCTAAGGTTGGCATGAGTGCTTTCGGGGGGAGGAGAACTTGGGGTGTAGGGGAGCCTGGGTATGTAGTATTGCTCGGAGCTTTAATTGAGCTTGTGGGGCAGGAGATCTTGTGGGTGTCGGAAAGCTTGGTGGGTAGAAGAGCTTGCAGGGGAAGGCGCATTGGAGGAGGCGTTAGGGGAGTTTGGACGATTCGGAGAAATTGGCGGCGAGGGGGATCGGAATGTTTTGGGGGTAGGAGAGCTTACGGGAGTAGGAGAACTTGGACTGGTAGGAGAGCTCGAGGGGTAGGAGAACTTCCGGGGGGTACGAGAGCTTAGGGGGAGGGGTAAGAGACCCTGGGGGTATAAAAACTTGTCTTGTACGAGAGCTTATGGGTTACTAGAGCTTGCTGCTGTACAAGAACTTGGGGTGTTGCGTGAACTTGGAGGGTACGAGATCTTGCGGGGTTGCGAGTGCTTGCGGGTGTACGAGAGCTTGTG
This sequence comes from Pristiophorus japonicus, assembly GCF_044704955.1. Taxonomy (NCBI): domain Eukaryota; kingdom Metazoa; phylum Chordata; class Chondrichthyes; family Pristiophoridae; genus Pristiophorus; species Pristiophorus japonicus. The sequence goes on along the minus strand of NC_092001.1, from coordinate 15,677,743 downwards.
TGGGTACGGGTGCTGGTGGGTGGGAGAGCTTGAGGGATAGTAGAGCTTGGGAAGGTTTGGGGTGCTTGAGGGGATAGGAGAGCTTGCGAGGGATAGGAAAGTTGGGATGTTAAGAGAGCTTGTTGGGTAGGAGAAATTGGCGGGTACGAGAGCTTTGGTAGTTAGCAGAGCTCGCGGTGGTCGGAGAATTCCGGGGGAAGTAGGAGTGCTCGGAGGGGAGGAGAGCTCGGAGCTTGAGGAGAGTTTCGCGGGGTAGGAGAGCTTGTGGGGTTAGGAGAACGTGAGGGGGTGGGAGAGATTAGGTGGGTAGTAGATCTTGAGGGGTAGGATTACTTGGGCGATGGGGAGCTTGTGGGTAGGAGAGCTTGGTGTGGTAGGAGAATTGGTGTGGTAGGAGAGCTTGGGGACAGATGAGATTGTGGGTAGGATAGCTTGGGTGGCTAGGACTGCTTGGAGTGTTAGGAGAGCTCGGGGGTCTAGGAGGGCTCGGGGGCTAGGAGAGCTTGGGGGTTGGAGAGCTTGGGGGGCGGAGATTTTGTGTGTGTACGAAAATTTGGGGGTTAGGAGAGAATGTGGTAGGCGATCTGGCCGTGTTGGAAAGATTGGGGGAAGGAGAACTTTGGGGGTTTAGAAGAGCATGTGGGTAGGCGAGCTTAGCGGGTTCGTAGGGAAACTCAGTGGGTTAGGAGAGCTTGGGGATGTAGGAGAGCTTGAGGTTGGGAGAGCTTTCGGAGGTCGGAGAGTTTGCAGCGGTAGGATAGCTTGCGGGTGTTGGAAAGTTCGGGGGAGTTGGACAACTCGGGGGTAGGAGAGCTTGGGGGTTAGGAGAGCTTGGTAGGAAAGAGAGCCTGGCGGTGGGAAAGCTTGGCGGTACGAGAGCGTGTGGGCGGAAGAGAGCATGGGGTGTTACACGAGCTTGGGTGTGTCCGTGAACTTGCGGCTGCACGATAGCTTGTGGGGTTATGAGAGCTTGCCGTGTTACGAGAACTTGAGTTGGTACGAGTGCTGGTGGGTGGGAGAGCTTGAGGAATAGTAGAGCTTGGGGAGGAGGTTGGAGAGCTTCAGCGGATAGGAGAGCTTGTGAGGGATAGGAAAGCGTGGGGGGTTAAGAGAGCTTGTGGGGTAGGAGAGTTTGGCGGGTAGCAGAGCTTGGCGGGTCCGAGAGCTTTGGTAGTTCGGAGAGATCCCATTGGTTGGAGAGTTCTGGGGGAATTAGGAGTGCTCGGAGGGTTGGAGAGCTCGTAACTTTCGGAGAGCTTGGGGGAGCAGGAGTTCATGGGGGTAGGAGAGCGTGTGGGTATGCCAGAGCTTGGGATTGTACACGAGCTTAGGTGTTTACGTGAACTTGGGGGTGAACGAGAGCTTGTGTGGTTATGGGAGCTTGCCCTGTTACGAGAGCTTGAGTGGGTACGATAGCTTGGGGCGGGGAGTTGGAGAGCTTGGGGTGATTGGAGAGCTTGTGGCGTATAGGGGAGCATTCGGCGGGTAGTATAGCTTGGTTGGTATAAGAGCTTGGTGGGTAGTAGAGATTTACTGGCTAGGCGAGATTTGAGGGGGTAGGATAGCTAGGTGGGGTCGAAGAGCTTGTGGGATTAGGAGAGCTAAGAGTGGTAGGAGAGCTTATGGGTGTAAGCGAGCTTGTGGGCTTAGGAGAGGTTGGAGTGTTGGAGAGCTTTGGGGGGTAGAATACCTTTGATGGGTTAGAGAGCTTGGGGGTTAGGAGCGCTGGGAGGGTTAGGCCAACATGGGGATGCAGGAGAGTTTCGGAGGGTAGGAGAGCTTGTGGCGTGAGGAGAACTTGAGGGGGTGGGAGTTATTAGGTGGGCAGGAGAGCTTGGCGGGTCGGAGAGCTGCGGTGTTGGAGAGGTTGTGGGTCGGCGATCTTGGTCTGGTGGGAGAGCTTGGGATGATAGAGGAGCTTGGTGGGGTAGGAGACCTTGAGGGTAGGAGATCTTGGGCGTGTAGGAGAGCTTTGGCTGGTATGAGATCTCGTGGGGTAGTAGAGCCTGCGAGTCGCGGAGAGCTTGGGGGTGTAGACGAACTTGGGGGGGTGGTCAGAGAGCTTGGGGGGAAGGAAATCTTGGTGGGGTAGGAGAGCTCGGGGGGCTAGTAGAGCTTGTGGGTAGGAGAGCTTGAGAGGGGTAGGAGCGCTAGGAGGGGTCGTAGAGCTTGGGGGCAACGGAGGTCTTGGGGGTGTAAGAAAGCTTGGGGGTCGGAGAGCTTGGAGTAGGCGACATGGGGGGGTATGAGAGTTTGCGGTGGGGGCAGGGGTAGGAGAGCTTGGCTGGGGGTAGGAGAGCTTGGGGTGTGGTGACAAGAGCTTGTGGGTTGGCGAGCTTGCGGGGTTGGGGGTAGGAGAGCTTGGTGGGGGATGAGATCCTGGCGGCAGAAAAGCTTCGGGGTATAAGAGCTTGTGGGCATACGGGAGCTTCGGGTTGTGCGCGAGCTTGGTTGGGTACGAGAGCTTGGGGTGTACGAGACCTTGGGTGGTTGTGAGAGTTTGCCGTGTTACAAGAGATTGGCGTCAGCGAGTTAGGTGTGGGGTCAGGGAGTAGGATCAAGGATCACTGAGTTCAGTGAGTTTTGTCTGTACATCAGATCAGTGAGTGGAGTCACGGGACAGTGACTGGGGTCAGAGGTCAGTGATTGATGTCAGTGAGTGGAATGATTGGTCAGTGAGTGGGGTCATGAGTCAATGAGTGGGGTCAGGGTTCAGAGACTGTGGTCGGTGGTCAGAGAGTGGGGTCATGGGTCAGAGAGTGGTCCACTTTCAAGCTTCCCTCTCGTAATTATGCTCTTTCTGGACCTCCTAATTTACTTTTTCTGTAACTCCTAATTTCCCCATTTATGGAGCTCTTAATTTCCCTCTTTATCGCGTTTCTATTTCCTGTGATTCTGGATCTCCTAATTCCCTAGTTTCTGGTGCATCTAATTAACAAATTCCTGGCGCAGTTAATTTTCATGTTTCAGCTGCACATTATTACCCTCTTTCTGGAGTTAACATCACTGATTCTGAAGCTCGAAATTCACCTCTTTCTTAAGCTCATAATTCCGGAGGTAAGGTCCCTGTTTCTGGAGCGAATTTTTCGTGTTGTTGGAGCTAATTCCTCCGTTTCTGGAGCTCCTGATTTCTGCGAGCTCTGTGGATCATAATAACTCTGCATTCGTACATTTAAGTCCCCTGTTTCTGGAACTTATTCCGCTGATTCTAGGGTTAATGTCCCTGTTTGTGGAGCTCCGAATTCCCCTTTTTGTATTGCTGCTAATTCCATTGTTCTTGGAGATCCGTGCGCTTCTAAGTCCACTGTGTCTTCAACTAATTTCTTTGTTGCTGGAGATGCTAATACCCATGTTTATGGAGCTGCAAATTACATTCTGGAGCTCGTAATTCCTCACTTTCTGGAGCTAATTCCCCTGTTTGTGGAAGACACATCTGCCTGTTTCAGGAGCTCTTAATTGCCCTGCTTATAGAGCTCTAAATTCCTGCTTTATGGAGAACATAATTCCACTTTTTCAGTGGATGGATTCCTGTTTCTGGAGCGAAGTCCCCTGTTTCTGGAGCTAATTCCTGCTTTTCTGCAGCTCCTAATTCCGCTTTACCTGGAATTAATTATCATGTTTCTCGAATGAATTCCCCTTTTGCTGGAGCTCCTATGCTTCTGAGGCTCCTAATGGTCCTCTTTCTCGAGCTGCTAATTCCCCTATTCCTGGAACATAATTTCCCTGATTCTAAAGCTCCTAAAGCTCCTATTTCTGGTGCTCCAAACTCCGCTATTACTGTGGTAATTACTCTCTTTCCGGAGCTAGTTTCATTATTTCCGCACTTCTCTTTCCCCTTTCTTCTTGTTCCTGTGGATCTGGAGTGAATACATCTGTTTCTGGAGCCTATCTCGTGTTTCTGGAGCTCATATTTCCCCTATTGCTGGAGCTAAAACCCCTTTCTGCAGCATCTAATTTGTAATTTTGCAGTTCATAATTCCTCAGTTTCTGGACCAGCTAATTCGCTGAGTGTGGAGCAGGTTCCCCTGTTTTTGACATATCACTCACCTCTTTCTAGCGCTCCAAATTCCCCTGTTTCTCGACCTTCTAATACCCCTGTTACTAAAGCTCATCATTCCACTGTTTCCCGAGCTCCTAAGTACCCAGGTCCTGGATTTCCTAATTTCTCTGTCTCTGTGGATCATAATTTCTTTGCCTCTTGGAGCATCTAATATTCCTGTTTCTGGAGCCCCTAATTGCCCTGTTTCTGGAGCTCCTCATTCCCCTGTTTCTGAAGCTCCTAATTTCCATGTTTCTTGCAGCTCATAATTCTCGGTTCAGGAGCTCCGAAACCCCCTCTTCGGCCTTTAATTATCTTGCTTGGATAAAAGGAGAGGACCCCAGTAAATAGGCGGATTTAGAGAGGGGTCGCTGTAAAATGCGGGAATTGGGAAAGGGGCCCAGTAAATGCTGGAATTGTGGGAGGAGTTCAGTAAATGTGGGAATAGGGGAGGTTCCATTTAAATGTGGATTTGGGCGATGTAGCCTCGCAAATATGGTAATTTGGGAGGTGCCACAGTAAATGGGCATGGGGGAAGGCCCCGGGGTATGATGGATTTGTGGAAGGAGCCCCAGTAAGTGTGGGATTTTGGGGGAGTGACCCCAGTAAATGAGGGAATTGGGGGAGGGTACCATTAAATGTGGGAATTGGGTGAGGATCCCTAGTAAAATGGAGATTTTGGGGAGGGGCACCATTATATGGAGGAACCCCAGTAAATGGAGAATTGAGGTAGGGACCCAGCAAATGGGAATATTGGGGTAGGGCCTCAGTATTTCCGCTGTTTCTGGAGCACTAAATTCCAAGTGTGTGGAGCTCTGAATTCCCTTTAATTCTGGAGCTCCTTATTCGCCATGCTGTGCCCTCTCAGACTTTTGCTGAAGATCCTTTTTCCACAAATTCAAGAACTCGTAATTCATCTTCATCTGGTGCACTTATTTCCCTGTTTGTGGAACTGTTCGTTTCCCCATTTATGTTGCTCGTAATCCATCCTGTTTCAGGAGCTCCTAATTGCCCTTTATATGTTGCTACTAATTCCGCTATTTCTGGGGCTCCTAATTGGCGTCTCATCCTTCCCCTTATGGCATGGCGGCCCCGACCTGCGAGAGATCATCAGCGTCATGTTGGGGCGATAAAAGCAGCGAGCGGCCCCTGGAGCAGCGTGAAAGCGTACCACTGCAAGGTAAGGCGCGAGCTGGTGCAGGAAGGCGAAGTCAGCAAAGAGGGACGTCATCAAGGTCCAGGTCTCTGATTAGAGCTTGGGCAAATACAGCAGGAGCGGCGAGCTCAGGAAGAAGGAGCGGCGAGAGATTGCATAGGGACGTTATCTGACCCAGGAGAGGCGCGAGTTCAGGATCAGAAGAGTCGAGGTTCCAGGCGCAGCACGGGCCAGCCCAACCTGCGATATGTGTGTGCACTACGTCGGTGCAGCAGAGCTAGTCTCCAGTCATCTTGGTTTACCCGTGCCTCTGGATCAAGACGTAGCTGTATCATCAGCGTTTGGTGGATAATGTGCAACGGCCACGCCACGTTAAGAAAATGCATGCCGAGGTATCTTCCTTCAGGATGTCATTCAGATCCTGGAAAATTAGGGTCTTTCATTGAAACCCCTGTGAACACATCCTTTTTTGGCGTGGAAGCAAGTCATCCTCGTTTCGATGCCTATTATGAGATGCTAGAACACCTAATTCCCCATTTTCAGTAGCTCTCTCCTAATTTCATGTTTCAGCAGCCCTCAGCTAATCCCATGTTGATGTTACCCGATTGTAATTCCTCTGATTCAGGAAATCCTAATACCGCTCTTTCTGGAGCTCCTATTTTCACAGTGTCTATAGCTCCCTCCGAATCGTTTTGTGCCTGGAGCGCCGAATTACCCTGTTTCTGGAGCTCCTCAATCCCCGCTATCTGGATCCATAATTCCCCTGTTTCTGTAGCGAATTCTCTCTTTTGAATACAGGGGCAGGGAGGTGTTGCTACAATTGTGCAGGGCCTTGGTGAGGCCACACCTGGAGATTTGTGTACAGTTTTGGTCTCCTTACCTGAGGAAGGACATTCTTGCTATTGAGGGAGTGCAGCGAAGGTTCACCAGACTGATTCCCGGGATGGCGGGACTGACCTATCAAGAAAGAGTGGATCAACTGGGCTTGTATTCACTGAAGTTCAGAAGAATTTGAGGGGACCTCATAGAAACGTTTAAAATTCTGACGGGGTTAGACAGGTTAGATGCAGGAAGAATGTTCCCAATGCAGGAAGAATGAACCAGGGGACACAGTCTAAGGATAAGGGGGAAGCCATTTAGGACCGAGATGAGGAGGAATTTCTTCACCCAGAGAGTGCTGAACCTGTAGAATTCTCTACCACAGAAAGTTGTTGAGGCCAATTCCCTAAATATATTCAAAAAGGAGTTAGATGAAATCCTCACTACTCGAGGAATCAAGGGGTATGGTGAGAAAGCAGGAATGGGGTACTGAAGTTGCATGTTCAGCCATGAACTCATTGAATGACGGTGCAGGCTAGAAGGGCCGAATGGCCTACTCCTGCACCTATTTTCTATGTTTCTACGTTTCTATGTTCTGGTGCTCCTAAATATAATTTTATTAGAGATAATTCTCCTGTTTCTGGGGTTCCTATTCCACAGATCCTGGGACTATTAATTCCCCTGTTTCTGCACTAATTTCATTGCTTCCAGAGCGTTTAAATGCATTGTTTCTGGAGACCCTTACTCCAGTGTTTCTGGAACTAATTCTCCTATTTCTGGAGGTAATTCTCCGATTTCTAGAGCCCCTAATTCCCCTGTTTCTGGAGCTCGTAATTCCGCTGTTTCTGGTATCAGTTTTCATGTTTCTAGAGGTAATCCCCCTGTTTCTCTTGTTCAATATTCCCCTGTTTCCAGAGCTAATTTCCCTGTTTCTGGAGCTCGTAATTATCCTATTTCTGGAGCTCATAATTCCATTGTTTCTGGAAGTACTAATTCCCCTGATTCTGGGGCTGCAAACTCTGCTGTTGCTGGAACAAATTCCCGTGTTTCACACGCTTCTATTTTCCCTGTTTCTAGAGTTTCAGTCAGGCGATAGTTCCATTTCTGGAGCGAATCCATCAGTTTCTGCTGCTAATTCCCCTGTTGCTGGAGCTATTCTGCCACTATCTGGAGAAAATTCCTCTGTTTCTACAGCTCCTATTTCCTCTGTTGCTATAACTAATTCCCAGTTTCCAAAACAAATTCCCCTGTTTATGGAGCTATTTCCCTCCCTCTGGAAGTCCTTATTCCCCAGTAACTGGAACTAGTTCCTCTGTTTCTGGAGATATTTCCGCAATTTCTGGAGTTACTTTTTCCTAGTTTCTGGAGCGAATTTCGTTGTTTCTGAAACTAATTCTACTGATTCTGATGGTAATTCCCTCGTTTCTAGATCTCCTGATATCCATGATTCTGGAGCTGCTGCTTTCCCACTTTCTGGAGCTATCTTGCCTGTTTATGGATCTCGCAATTTATCGCCTTCTGCAGCTCATAATTCCAATGATTCTGGAGCTAATTTCGCTGCTTCTGCAGCACCTAATTCCTGCCTTTCCGGAAGTAATTCCTCTGTTTCTGGAGCTTCTAACTCGTCCTTTTGGAGCACGTAGTTCCCCAGTTTCTGGAGCTGCTTATCCCTCTCTGTCTCGCGCAAGTTACCCTGTTTTTAGATCTGTCACCCCGCCCTCTTTCTAGTGCTCTAAATATCCCTGTTACTCTGCCTCCTAATTCCCCTGTTTCTGTGGCCCTTAATCCCCCTCTTTCTACTGGTTCTAATGCATTTGTCACTATAGATCATAATTCCATTCTGGGGCCACTAATAATCACGTATCTTTAGCCCCTAATTGCCCTGTTTCTGGAAATCCTAATTCCACTATTTCTGGACCTCCGAATTTCCATGTTTCTGCAGCTCATACTTCTCGGTTCAGGGTTTCCTAATCCACTGCTTCGGGTTTTAATTCCCCTGCTTGGAGAATATGGGAGAGGCGTCAGTAACAAGGCGATATGAGAGAGCGGTTGCAGTAAATGCATGAATTGGGTGAATTGCTGCAGTATATGTGGGAATTAGGTGAGGGGCAAAGTAAATTAGAGAATTGCGGGATGTTTCCTTTAAATGGTGATAGGGGAGGTGCCACAATAATTCAGGGAAATAGAGGAGGTGCCCCAGTAAATCGGCTATTGGGGGAAGGCCCCAGAATATGCACGATTTCTGGAAAGAAATCCAGTAAGTGGGGGAGAGTCCTCATTATATGTTGGAATAGGGGGAGGGCCTCAGTAAATGGGGAATTGAGGGAGGAGCCCCAGTAAAAGGGAGATTTGGGGAAAGGGCCCTGTTATGTGAGGGAATTGGGGGATGGACCCCAATAAATTTGGAATTTCGGGAGGTCCCAGTAAATAGTGAAATTGTGGTGGGCCCCAGCATTTTCTCTGTTTCGGGAGCCCCAAATTCCCAGGTTGTGCAACTCCAAATTCTCCTGATTATGGAGCTCCTTATTCCATGGTCATGCCCTTTCCGAATTCTACCTTTTGCTAAAGGTCCTAATTCCTCAAATTCAAGAACTCGTAATTCATCTTCCTTCCCTGTTTGTGGAGCTGCATGTTCGTCCTGTTTATGGTGCTCGTAAATCCCCTGTTTCAGAAGCTGTTAATTGCCCTTTTTCTGTTGCTTCTAATTCTGCTATTTCTGGTGCTCCCAATTGCCCTGTCGATCGTGCCGTCTTATTATTCCCCTTATGGCGTGGTGTTCTCGACCTGCGAGGGAATATCAGCGGCATGTAGTGGCTGTAAACGGCGCGGCGAGCGACCCCTGGAGCAGCCTGGGTGGTGCAGCAACGCAAGGTCGTACGCGAGCTGGTGCAGGAGTGCAAAAGCAGCGAAGAGCGAGGTCATCAACGTCCAGGTCGCTGATTGGAGCGTGGACAGATACAGTAGGGGATAAGGAGTCGTGACAGATTGTAGAGGGACGTGATCGCGACCAGGAGAGGCGTGAATTCGGGGGCAGAAGAGGCTAGGTCTCAGGGGCAGCACAGGGCCAATACACACTACTATATGTGTGCGCACGAGTTCCGTGCAGCACAGCAGTTCTCCAGTCGTTTGGTTTATCTGTACCACTGGACTAATACCTAGCTCTATCATGCCCATGAGGCGGAAAGTGTGCAACGGCCACCCCACGTTTAAAACAATCCACGCACAGCCATCTTCCACCTTTCAGGATGTCATTCAAGGCTTGGAATATTAGGTCTTTCATTGAAACACCTGTGAATACATCGTTTTTTGTCGGGAAGCAAGTCATCCTCATTTCGAAGGATTGCCGATGATGAGATGCTGGAAGATCTAATTCCCCATTTCCAGAAGCCCTCTCCTAATGTCCCTGTTTCTGCAGCCCTCAGCTAAAACCATGTTGACGATAACCTATTTTAATTCCACAGATTCAGCAATTCCTAATTCCACTTTTTCTGGAGTCTCTCCAAAATTTCTTCTTTCTGGAGCTCCTAGTTTCACTGTGTCTGGAGCTCGCTCCGAATCGTATGATTTCTGGAGCTCTCATTTTCCCTGCTTCTGTGGATGCTAATTCCCGACTTTATGAACCCATAATTCCTCTGTTTCAGTAGCTAATCCCCTGTTTCTGGTGCCCCTAAATACTCTTTTAATAGAGTTAATCCTCTTGTTTCTGGGGTTCTAATTCCACAGTACCTGGGACTACAATTCCCTTGTTTCTGCACTAATTTCCTTGATTCCAGAGCACTTACCCCAATTGATTAAGGATCCACTTTATCCAATGTTTCTGAAACTACTTCTCCTGTTTCTGGATGTTATTGTTCTATTTCTAGAGGCCCTAATTTCCCTGTTTCTGGAGTTCATAATTCCGCTGTTTCTGGAACTAGTTCTCCTGTTTCTACAGGTACTCTCTCTGTTTCTATAGCTCCATATTCCCATGTTTCCAGAGCTAATTTCCATGGTTCTCGAGCTCGTACTTCTCCTATTTCTTTACCTCATTATTCAATTTTTTCTGGATGTACTAATTCCCCTCATTCTGGGGCTGCAAACTCTGCTGTTACTCGAGCAAATTCCCCTGTTTCACAAGCTTCTATTTTCCCTGTTTCTGGAGTTCTTTTCAGGCGATACTTCCATTTCTGGAGCGCAGCCCTCAGTTTCTAGAGCTAATTTCCCTGTTGCTGGAGCTATTGTGCCACTTTATGGAGAAAATTCCTCTGTTTCTCGAGCTCCTAATTACTCTGTTGCTGGAGCTAAGTGCCCAGTTTCCATCGCAAATTCCCCTGTTTATGGAGCTACTATTCCTCCTTCTGGAGGTCCTTAGTCTCCAGTATCTGGAACTAGTTCCTCTGTTTATAGAGACAATTCCCCAGTTTCTGCAGTTCTTATTTTGTCAGTTTGTGGAGCTAATTTCCTTGTTTCTGGAACTAATTCTCCTGTGTCTGATGGCAATTCACTTGTTTCGAGATCACCTAACATCCATGAGTCAGGAGCTGCTACTTTTCCACTTTCTGGAGCTAATTTCGTGCGTCTGCAGCTCGAGATTTATCTAATTCTGGAGCTCATAAATCCAATGATTCTGGAGCTAATTTCGCTGTTTCTGCAGACACCTAATTCCTCCCTTTCTGGAGTTAAATCACCGGATTCTTGAGCACTAAATTCGTCCTTTTGGATCTCCTAGTTCCCCAGTTTCTGGAGCTGCTAGTTCCCGTGTGTCTCGAGTAAATTGCCTTCTTTTTGCATGTATCATCCCCCTCTTTCTCGCGCTCTCAATTCCCTGTTTCTCGACTCATAATTCCTCTGTTTCTGGAAACCCTAATTCCCCTCTTTCTCGAGGTCGTGATACCCTTGCCAGTATAGATCATCATTCCATTGCTTCTGGGGCTTCTAATATCCATGGTTATCGAGCTCATACTTGCCCTGTTTCTCAAAATCCTAATGCCACTGTTTCTGGACCTCCTAATTTCCATGTTTCTGCAGCTCATAATTCTCGGTCCAGGAGCTCCGTAATCCAGTGATTCCGTTTTTAAGTACCCTGCTTGGAGAATAAGGGAAGGGCGCCAGTTAAAAGGCATCAGGGAGGTGTCCCAGTAAATATTGAATTGGGTGAATCGTTGCAGTAAATGCGAGAATTGGGTGATGGGCAAAGTAAATTGGAGAATTGGGCGATGTTCGCTTTAAATGGGGAATAGGGTGAGGTGCCCCAGTAAATCAGGGAAATAGAGTAAGTGCCCCAGTAAATGGAGGCTTGGGGAAGGCTCCAGTATATGCAGGATTTGTGGAAGGAACCCGTTAAGTGAGGGAAAGCCCTCAGTATATGGGGGAATTGGGGGAGGACCGCGGTAAATGGGGAATTACCGATGGGAGCCATTAAATGAGGGAATTGTGGCAGGATCCCAGTAAATACTGGAATTGGCGGAGGAGCACCAGTAAAAGGGAGCTTACGGGAGGGGCCCTGGTATGTGCGGGAATTGGGGGAGGGAGCCAATAAATGGGGAATTGCGGAATGTCGCAGTAAATGGGGTGGGCCCCAGTATTTTCCCTGTTTCGGGAACTCCAAATTCCCAGTTTGTGGTGCTCCGAATTCCTCTGATTCTGGAGTTCCTTTTTCCATGGTCGTGCCCTGCCCAAATTGCGCCTTTTGCTGATAATCCTATTTCCTCAATTTCAAGAACGTGTAATTCATCTTTCTTCCCTGTTTGTGGAGCTGTTCGTTCCACCTCTTTGTGGTGCTCATAATCCCCCTGTTTCAGAAGCTCTTCATTGCCCTCTGTCTCTTGCTTCGAATTCTGCTATTTCTGGTGCGATTAATTGCCCTGTTGAACTTGCCCTGATTATTCCACTTTAGGCGTCGGGGCCCCGACCTGTGAGAGACTGTCAGCGGCAAGTCGAGACCATAAAATTAGCTGCAAGCGGCCCTTGGAGCAGCGTGGTAATGTATCACTGCAAGGTAGGGCGCGAGATGGTGCTGGAATGCAAAGGCAGCGAAGGGAGACGTCATCAAGTTCCAGGTCGCTGATTGGAGTCTGCGCAGCGACAGCAGGAGTGGCGAAGTCGGGGAGATGGAGCGGCGAGAGATTGTAAAGAGACGTGATCGTGCCCAGGAGAGGCGTGATATCGGGGGCAGAAGTGCTGAGGGCCCAGGGGCAGCACAGCGCCAACCCACACTGCAAAACGTGTGCACACTGGGCCAGTGCAGCACAGCAGTTCTCCATTCGTTTGGTTTAACCTTTTCAGTGGACCAAGACCGAGCTCTCGCATGCGCATGTGGTGGATAGTGTGCAACGGCCACCCACGTTCGAAAAATCCACGCACAGGCATCTTCCACCCGTCAGGATGTTAGTCAGGACCTGGATTATTAGGGTCTTTCATTGAAACACCTGTGAACCGTCCTCGTTTAACGTGGAAGCAAATCATCCCCATTTTAGTGAAGAAGTTTCTCCATAATCTCAGTCATAATCCTTATACTTAGACGATGTCCCATGGATCCGGTCTTCACCAACATCGGCAACATTCTTCCTGCACCTAACCTGTCCAGACCACTCTCATCCTTCAAAGCTCCAGTGAATACAAGCCCAGTTGATCCATTCTCTCCTCCTATGTCAGTCCTGTCATCCCGGGAATCAGTCTAGTGAACGTTCGCTGCACTCCCTCACAAGCAAAAACGTCCTTTCTCAGATTCAGAGAGCAAAACTGAACACAATATTCCAGGTGAGGCTTCACTAAGGCCCCGTACAACTGCAGTAAGACCTCCCTGCTCCTAAACTCAAATCCCCTAGCGATGAAGGCAAAAATATCATTTGCCTTCTTCACCACCTGCTGTACCTTCGTGTCAACTTTCAATGGCTGATGCACCATGACACCCAGGTCTTGCTGCACCTCTCCTTTTCCTAATCTGCCGACATTCAGATAACATTCTGCCGTCGTGTTATTGCCATCAAATGGATAACCTCACATTACCCACATTATACTGCATCTGCCATACGTTTGCCTATTCACCGAACCTGTCCAATTCACCCTGCAGCCTTTTCGCATCCTCCTCAGAGCTCACACTGCCATGAAGCTTAGTGTCATCTGCAAATTTGGAGATATTACACTCAATTCCCTCATCCAAATGATTAATGTACATAGTTCGGATCCAACACTGAGCCCTGCGGTACCGCAGTGGTCACTGTCTGCCATTCTGAAAAGTACCCGTTTATCCCGACTCTCTGCTTGCTGCCTGCAAACCAGTTCTCTATCCACGGCAGTACATTACCCTCAATAACACTATCTTTAATTTTGCAAATCAATCGCTTGTGTAGGACCCTGAAAAAAGCATTTTGAAAGTCCAAATACACCACATACACTGGTTCTTCCTTGTTAACTCTACCAGTTACATCCTCGAAAATTTCGAGAAGATTTGTCAAGCTGGATTTCCCTTTCATAAATCCATGTTGACTTGGACCGATCCAGTCACTGCTTTTCAAATGTGCTGCGATCTCATCATTAATAATTGATTCCAACATTTTCAACCACTACTGATGTCACGCTAATCGCTCAATAATTACACGTTTTCTCTCTCCCTACTTTCTTAAAAAGTGGTCAATCTTATCATTCAAAAGGGACTTGGATATATATCTGAAGGAAAAATATCCATGTCTGCGGGTAAACGACAGGGGAGTGGGACTCGTTGATAGTTGGCATGGGCTCGACCGGCCGAATGGTCTTTTCCGTGCTGTAACCATTGGATTATACTGTGATTATATCAGTTAGTGGCGCAGTTAATAGTGCGGATGGAAGCAGAATATTGCAAAGCGACGTGGCTTGAATCGGCACAACTAGGGGTTCCTATTCATAAGAATTGGGTGCGCGAAAATTCGGGTTTACTGATTGTAAAAGAATCATTTTTGTTTTGTGAAGTTTTGATCAGTAAAATGTTTTGGAAAGGAATTTTATGCAGAAAGGGACTCAGCATTTAATCTTCTTTTTTGCTGTTGGGCTCACATTTCTTTTCGATGTTATTCTTCCAAAATGTATATTTTCTTACCTGTTTCGCAATAACCAGTCTCTTGTTCTACAGTCGATCTCACTGTTTCCCCAGTACCATGTTCATGTTAACAGCAATGAACGTAATGAAAGAGATCAATAAAGCACAGTGTCTAAAATGGTTTATGGTTTAAGAGGTAAATTTCAGAGCATAGAATATTATTAAAATAAGGACTCTTCTTCAGTTAACATTTCATTAGATGTGCAAATGAAGATCATTACTTAATTAATGATGCTTTCCCGTGAAATCCGGATAACATTTAACGATTAATCTTTTTCACAATTCGAAAGACATTGGTTAATCAGTACAGTAAGTAAGATTTGTTGGGGAAGGATCACGTTTGAATAACTTGATTGCATTTTTGGAGGAGTTCACCACGTGGGTCGATGACGTAATGCAAATGGTGTTGTGTATGTGGACTTTATTAATGCTTTCGATAAGGTCCCACATGGCAGCTTGGCCATGAAAGTAAACGCCCATGGAATACTGGGCTATTTGGCAAACTGAATCCAAATTTGGCTCAGTGGCAGGAAGCAAAGGGTAATCTGTTCGAGGTGTTTATATGACTGGAAGGATGTTTCCAGTTAAGTTCCGCAGTTTTTAGTCCGAGACCCATTGCTTTTTATGGAATTGATCAATGATCTAAACTTGAATATAGGGGTTATGTTAAAGACGTTATCACATCATAATAAAATAGGCAGTGTGGTTGATAAAAAAAAGAAGAAGAAAGCTGGAGACAGCAGGAAGATATCAATCAACTGGTAAGGTGGGCAGAACAATGGCAAATGGAATTTAATCGAGAGAACGTGTGAGATCGTGCATTTGTGGAGTGCTAACAAGGAAAGGCAATACACATAAACTGGTAGGACATTGAGAAGTGTAGAGGAACAAAGGGAACTGGGATTGCATGCCATCAGATCTCTGCATGTAGCTGGCTGATTGGATAAGTTGGTTAAGAAGGCGTATGAAATAATTACATTTATTGGCAGAGGTGCGGATTAGAAGAGCAAGTGAGTTATGCTTGAAATGTATAACATTCTTGTTAGGCCACAGCTTGATTACTGCGTGCAGCTCTGGTCACCGCATTGAAGGAAGGAGGTGATTGTGCTGGTGATGGTACACAGGAGATTTACAAAGATGTTGCCCGGAGTGGAGCAACCTTTCGATGAGGACAGATTGGAAAGGCTTGATTTGTTTTCCATGGAACAGAGGAGGCTGATGGCCGACAGCATTGAGGTGTTTAAAATTAAGAGGGGCCTAGATATTGTTGATCAAAAGGGCCTATTTCTCATAGTAGAGGGTCAACAACCAGGGGGCATAATTTAAAAGTAATAAGTATCAGGGTTAAAGGGGGTTTGTAGGAACATTCTTCATCCAGATGTTTGTGGGGGTCTGGAACTCACTGTCTGAAAGTGTGGTGGAGACAGAAACTCTCAACCCATTTTAAAAGTACTTGGATGTGCACCTGAATTGCCGAAAAGTGCAGGGTTACACACATAAAACTGGACATGTGTTGGCCGGTGCTGATACGTTGGGCCGAAAAGCACTCATTCCAAGCTGCAAACTACTATGATTATATAATCATCAATTAGCGTTACTTTCATGATGCAAATCGAGGCAATCGGTTAATTAATGGCGCTGCCAGTGAAACAAATATTCATGCAAGCTGGGGCTCGAACTCAGGAACCTGAGATAAAGAGTTTTATGAAGGTACTGTTCAGTGTACGGGGAGCTTTCCTCGAACCGCAGGATTTTGTAGCACAGTGAACGGCGGTAAACTACTGATGATGCTGTATTCGCCACTTTCCACCGGCAGCTGCTGATTGGAGAGTGCGGGCACGGAATGGTGGGGCTAGTCCCGCCCTCACTCACTCTGGAGCTGGTGAAGAGCGATTAGTCAATTGGTATGTTTGTGGCTTTGATTTTCTGTTGTGAAGCGAGGACGCGCGGCAGGTTCCTTTAATAATCTCTCACAGCTGAACTGAATGCCTGGAATGTATAGATTTGAGATGGGATTTCTGCACCGTCAGGGCAGGAAACAGGAGGGAGTGAGAGACACTATCTATAGTTTGACTGCCTACAGAATTGCACAGAGAAATCAGCAAATGCAACAGCGTCGTGAGACACAGCGGTCTGTTAATTTTGAACCACTAATATGAATTATTCAATTTTTTCAAATAATGAATTGAACACGTTTGCAAAATGTTTCCGCCCGGTTTCGAACCCAGGTTTTTTTGCGTGTGAGGCGAATGTGATAAGCACTACACTACGGGTGAAGTTGTGTTGGCAACATCACCAGAGTTTTAACCTCAACAGCTGGACTACACTTCAGGTGCTTGTTTTACGGGAATGGAATGACGGTGCTGTATTTTGCAAGATGTTGAGTGTGGTATGAATTGATCCCGTTGCTGTTGGACTACGATCTTCGTTCAGAATAAAAGGAACTGTACCATTGTCGTACAATTGCACCTGCTAATTCTGCCGCATCAGCAAATTGTGTTTGTACCTTCCTAATCCAAAACGTGTTCAACTCAAGCATTCCCGCTTTAATCCCCACTTTGGTCACATGGTTATTCTAGTCACCTACCGTGAGCAATTATTTTACCTCACTAGACTCGCGTGTCTGCCCCCACCCCCGGATTTTGTTGAGACGATAATAGAATAGAGGACTCATATGAAGCATTCGTGATGGTTCGGTTCATCTCCCCTGTTACCAAGTTTCAGCAAAGGCTTTCTATTTTATATTTGAGTGGTGCGGACGGTGGATACGTTGGGAAGCCAGGCCCCGTTCATCGATATCACGAATGCCATACATTCCTTGCAAGGACTTCCTAAGCACGATGCTTCTGTTGTGGGGTTTAATTGCATCCAAATCATTAAGTATACCCTGTTTTTCCAGGGAGATGAAGGCCCAATATTTGTGTGCCGCTGCATCTCCTACTGTCACTGTCACTGGTGCGACGAAGATTTTGTGTTCTTCATCGCTACTGTCCCATTTCGGGGCATTTGCGACGATTTCTTCATAGGGCGGTGGCAAGTCATTTATTTTACTGTCTACATCGTCATCCTGGTCATTGGTAGGTTCCCAAATCGTCCCTCCATCTGCTCTTTTAAAATACTTACTTCTACACGTAATCTTTGTAATTCTTCCAGCAGAGGCCTGGCCATGGCCTGATATTGCAAACATTGACTCACCATCATCAAACCTCTTTTGTCCGTCTTTTTGTTATTTGTTCCTCCCTCCATAATTTTGTTTTGCGCTGTCTTCTTTGAGATCCTATCCACCACTTATATAGTAACTATCAATATTAATGGTCGTCAGCAATATGCCTACTCAGTAAATCTTCCAGCCCGCAATCTATTATATCGTTTCATGCCAAATATGTTCTCTCTCGGTTCGTTTTCCCCTTTAACTGGTTTCCTCGAAACTAGGATCTGCAATTACAAACCTACAAAGCTGATCCTACTTTGATAATTACTATTGTAACCTATTAACAACTCTCAAGTATTTTACAACATTACAGACCTTTCTCATATGGTTGTACATCGCAGATGACCAACAGGTTTTGCGGCAGATACATTGAATTTATGAGCAGTATTTAAAATATATATTCACTCGTGATGGTCTGCAAACGTCCGTCTGTTTTTCGCCCGGGAGCCTCTTGCCAGACTAAGTTAATTGATGTGGAGTATGACATAGACACTCAAACAGGCCTGTTGTGGAGAAAATAATTGTTTCATTGCTTGATCAAGGGAGACACGGTCTTCACCAGTTCTTTAACTGGATGCCTTCCCAACCGTTCCCTCCGAACACATTAACAGCTGCTTCTTTCATCCAGAATGATTTCTAAAGTCATTATTTACATTATCATCGGTCAGTCTTTCGACCTCGTGAAAATTATTTCAACATCCTCCTTGGGTATGAACATATGTATGCTGCATCCTGCCTCCTGACAATTTCTTTAACCGATGTCTTTATTCTGAATAACAACGGGATTCACTTGCTAGGCCTACGATATTAGCTCTGAGAAATAGGAATCAAACGTTTGCCCCACAGTTGCACCTGCTACTTTTGCCATATCAGCAACTTGTGTTTTTGCCTTCCTAATCTAAAACGTGTTGAACTATTTAATTCCCCCATCAGGATTGTTAACGAGGAAATACACAGACCACAGTGGGACAATCTCAAAGAGGAAATCGTGGCAAAAAAAGGTACATCCTCCTAACAGTCACAGGCTCCATGTGTGCATTTTCATGAACCATGGTCAACAATTGAAATGAGATAAACCAGCAAGCTAAAAGCAAGCACTTGCTCAAATGCAGCGATATGTGGAAAACCAGTGGACAGTGAGAGCAATAAAAATCAGCAAAGAGAAATGAAGAAAGTAACGAAAGATCCAAAAAGGTGATAGCAAAATGCATGCAAACAACTTGAAAGTTATCAATTCAAGTTCATTTTAGCATATTAAGAGTAAGAGAGTGTCAAGCGAAAATGAAGGCACTTTGAAGACAGATGCAGCAAAACGTTCATCGACTGTAAGGAATTAGGCAGACTGGATAGCAGTCTAGCTACAGAATAGTGAACAGAGAGTACATTTTAAATGTTGCAAAAAATGGGAACAAGTTTTCTACAGCAATTTGAGCTGTGACCAATGCTATTGATCAAATCTTGGGAGATTGTATCCTGGTCTCTCAGCTTTCCATCAAATTTTAGCGATGGCCCAAGTTACTGGAAGGTTTCATTTGCCTCAGTGAGTAAACCCTGCGACACCGCGTCATGCTCGCAAAAACAGGATGGCCGCATGGTCAAAAGAGCTGCATTCAATGTCATAGCTTTAATTGGATGTGTAGACTCGCATCCCACCTTTGACATTTTGTCACGACTGATATAGAATTTATTTATGTGGATGCTGATGGTGGAAATTTTTCGGCCCAGTTGATTCATTCCTTCCAGAAAGCGATGCTTAGATGATAACAATTATTGTTCTTCCTGCCTCTCTGTTAAACTCTCGGTGACATGTCGACTCTCTGCTCATTCCGAAGCGTCTCTCAAGGATTTTCATAGAACCTGAGCGTTGCTTTCCTTCTCGCATTAAGTAACCCTTCGACACCGTGATATACTTAGCAAAGAATGTTTTGAAGCAAAATTAAAGAGAAATATTCAGCAGCTCAGGCAACATTTGTGCATACATTTTCAGGACGTCGTTCTCCACTATGTTTGATACTTCACGGAACTCATGTCTTAAAATTTTAATCCCTGCATGCAAAGTGTGGGCGATAAATTAGGACTTGCTGCATGTGGAACTTGAGTAAGGCAGCAAAACACAACTCCCCCACTGCAGCTTGGGCAAGGATGGGATTCAGATCCAGGGGAATAACTATTGGATTTGAAGACGAAAGCCTTATCTCGGCCTTCGCAGCTGCAGCAAAGCCGCTACTAGAAATTTAAAGTCACAAACAATGACCCTATGTACGATTGAAAATAACGGTTTTGTGATGTTAAACTTGCTTCATATTCATCAAAGCGAAAAGAACCACAGTGATCATTACAATACAGGAAATGTTCCTATATTTAACAGTAATGTGATATATTGAGAAAGTTATCGGCTTTTCCGAGGATCATGAAAATAAACAACAGGATATTTGTTCCTGCTCCCACATGGCACAGGCTATTCGCAGTGTACTCTGTCTGCTGTAATCTTATCCCAAGCTTATTCACTGATTCTAGTTTGAAGCAAAATATTCATGGAAGTTCCTAAATAGAGCAGTTGAGTGCAAAAATATCAAGCAGTTATTTGAGACCAGAGAAAGCATCAAAGCTCATATATGCTCAAATGCATCAATGTATGAACATGACATCAAATGTGCTTAAATGCCAACGGGAGGATGCAAAGCCTATTGTGCACCAGCGGTTTCCAAGGTGAAATTAGCTGTGGCTCTCTTACCACTCTCACCACTTCCTCCTACAAGCTGCCGGTTTTAATCATGGTTTTAATCTACTGCTCTGGGCCACTGAATTCTACAGACTCACAATCAGTTCTAAAATACAGTTTCGCTGCTTGTGAATTCATTACGTGTCTAGACGCAAATTGAGGAATGATCTGCTTTTTAAAAAGGTGTTCAATATTCATTAGCCTCGATACAGCGAAACTGTTTACTCTGTGGGGCGAATGACGAAGAATGGGAACATCTCCTTAACATTGGAGCTAGGACAACGACAAGAAAATTCGGTATGCACGTTTTTATAGGTGTGTAATGGTCATCTGGAACATAAGAACATAATAACATGAGAAATGGGAAAATAGTCTGCCTTTTGGACCCTCGGGCATGCTCCGTCATTGAACGAGATTATTACTGAATCTCTGCCACAATTCCACCTCCCCGCTCTATTGCATATGACTTGCTTCGCTTAATATCAAAAATCTATCAATTTCCATCTTGAATGTGCTCAATTACAGAACCTCCGTATCCATCTCCGATAGAGAATTCTAAACATTCTTAACGTTCTGAGTGTATACATTTCTCCTCATCTCAGTCCTAAATGGCTAAACCTAAATTCAGGGACAGTGGTCCCTGGTTCTAGACTCCCCAGCCAGGTGTAACAACCTCCATGCATCTATGCTGTCCGGCCCAGGAGGAATTGTGAATGGTTCAATGAGATCACATCTAATTATTCTAAACTGTAGACAATATCCCACTAGCCCACTTAATCATTCCTTATCGGAACACTAACACCATGCCTTAGACAAGGTGGCCAAAACTGTACGCAATACTCCAGGTGTACTCTCAGAAGTGCCCTATATAATTACAGTAAGATGTATTTACTCTTACATTCAAGTCCTTTGTAATTAAGGACAAAGTACCTATTCCTCTCTTCATTTATCACTTGTTATCTTTCCGCGATCCGTGTACAATCAATCATGGTTTTATAAAAGGGAAATCTCATTTGAAAAATTTGCTGGACTTCTTTGAGGATGTAACGAGCAGGGGGGATAAGACGTAACCAGTGGATGTCGTGTATTTAGATTTCCAGAAGGCATTAGATAAGATGTAACTGAAAAGGTTACAACAAAAGATAAATGTTCTTGGGGTTTCGGTGTTATATATTCACATCGATAGAGGATTGGTTAACTGAAAGTAAACATAGACTTGGGATAAATGGTACATTTTCCCGTTGGCAAACAGCAACTAGTGGGGTGCCGCAGGGATAGTTGTTGGTGTCTCAAGGACTAACAAGCTGTATTAATGACTGGTATAAAGGCACCAAGTGTAAAGTAGCCAAGTTAGCTGTTGAAAAAAGATGGGTAGGAAAGCAAATTGTGAGGTAGACGCAAAACATCTGCAAAGTGATATAGACAGGCAAAGAGAGAGAGCAAACATTTGGCAGGTACTGTATAATGTGGAAAAATGTGAATTTATGCACTTTTGCAGAAAGGGTATAAAAGCAAATTAATTGTAAAAGGAGAAAAACTGCAAATTGTTGTAGTACAGATGGTTCTGGGGGTTCTTGAGAAAGAAACACAAAAAGTTAGTATGCAGGTACAGCAGGGAATCAGGAAAACAAATGGAATGTTGGCAGTCATTGCAAGGGGATGGAGTATAAAAGCAGCGAAGTCCTGCTACAACTGTACATAGTATTGGTGTGGCCACAGCTACAGTATCGCGTAAAATTTGTGTCTCCATATTTAAGAGAGGATATACTTGCATTGGAGGATGTTCAGAGAAGTTTCCCTAGTTTGATTCCATCGATGGGGTGGTTGACTTCTGAAGAAAGTTTGAATAGTTTGGGACTATACTCATTGGAGTTCAGATGAATGAAAGGTGATCTTATAGAAATATGTGGAATCGGAGAGGATATTTCCACTCATAGGGAAAGTACAACAATTGACACAGTCTCAGAATAACCGGAAGCGCGTCTCAAATAGAGATGACAGGAATTTATTTTACATAACAACATAAGAAGATAACAAGGTAAGAAATTGGAGCAGAAGTAGGCCATTTGGCCCATCGAACCTTCTCCACCACTCAATAAGATCATGGCTGATCTTATCATGGATTCAGCTGCATTTCCTAGCTCGTTCCCCATAAACCTTTACTCCCTTATCGCTCAATATTCTCTCTATCTCTTCCTTAATACATTCAA
Organism: Pristiophorus japonicus; assembly: GCF_044704955.1. NCBI lineage: Eukaryota > Metazoa > Chordata > Chondrichthyes > Pristiophoridae > Pristiophorus > Pristiophorus japonicus. Next base: position 15,655,530 of record NC_092001.1, on the reverse strand, counting down.
TGACACGGCCTCCACAGCTCTCTGGGCAAGAGAATTCCATTGTTCTACAACCCTCTGAGAGAAGAAATTACTCATCATCTCACTTATTCTGAGACAATGTCCCCTAATTTTATTTACCTCTTTGAGTGGAAATATCATCTTGGCATTCACCTTGACAAGCACCGTCATTGTATTATAAGTTTCAATATGATCACCTCTCATTCTTCTGAACGCCAATGTGTATAGTACCAATCTACCGAACCTATCTAAATCAGTGAATGCCTCATCATCAGAATTAACCTGATGTACCTTCTCTGAACATGCCAATTGCAACTATATTCTTCATTGAATGTGAAGACCGCAACTACAGGCAGTATTATAGGTATGGCCTTACCAATACTCTATAAAATTGCAGCAGGACCTCTATGCTTTTATACGTTATCATCCTTGCAATAAAGATCAACATTCCATTTGCCTTCCTGATTACTTGCTGAACCGGCACACCAACTGTTTGTGTTTCATGGACAAGGTCCCCCTGCACTGCAGCATTTTGCACTTTCTCTGAATTTAAATGATGACTTGTTTTTATATTTTTTCTGCCAGAGTTGATAAGCGCACATTATCTCACATTATTCTCCCATCTGCCAATAATTAGTGTCCTCATCAGAATTTGCTTTCCCTCTTATCTTTCCATAATCAGCACACTTAGCTACATTACACTCGGTCCCTTCATTCAAATCATTAATTCAAATTGTAAATAGTTGACGACCCACACAGATCCTTGCCGCATCCCACTAGTCACAGTTTGCCAACAGGAAAATGAACCATGTGTCCCGACTATCTGTTTTCTGTTAGTTTGCCAATACTCTATCCATGCTAATATATTACCCACAACCCAGTGAGCCTCTACCTTGTACAGTAACCTCTTATGTGGCATCTTATTGAAAGTCTTCGGGAAATCCATATAAAGCACACCCACTGCTTCCCCCTTATCCACGCTGCTCGTTACAACGTCAAAGAACTCCAGAAAATTTGTCAAACATGACTTCACTTTCATAAATCCATGCTCACTGTGCTTGATTAAATTATGTTTCGAAATATCCCGCTATTGCTTTCTTAACAATGGACTCCAGCGTTATCCCAACGATAGATGTTAAGATAACTGGTCTCTAGTTTCCTGTTTCTTAGCTGCATTCTTTTTTGAGTAGAGGCGTTAAATTTGCGGTATTCCAAACCACTGGGCCAACCCCAGAAGCCAATGAATGTTGGTAAAGTTCAACCAGTGCATCCACTATCCATGCAGCCCCTTCTTTTAACACCCTAGGATGTAAACAAATAAGTTCAGGGGTCTTGTCTACCTTTATTCCCCTTATTTTACTGAGAAAAGCTTCATTTGTGTTAGTGATTGCATTCAGTTCTTCCTTCCCGATAGCCCCATAGCCCCCTAAGTATCCACCATTAGGATAGTTTTAGTTTCTGATACAGTGAAGACCGAGACAAGATATTGGTTCAACATCTCTGCCATTTCGCTGTTCACCATTATTAATTCCCCATTCTCATCCTCCAGGGGACCAACATCTACATGAGCCACTATTTATCTTTTTCGATACCTGTACAAACTCTTACTATCTCTTTTTATATTTCTTAGTTTACAGAGGGTTGTAATTCTATGGAATTCTGTGTTCCGGAGAGCTGTAGTTTTTTGGTCCTTGAATATATTTCAGACGATGATAGACAGATATTTGAACAATAAGGCAATAAAGGGTTATGGGGAGCGGACGGATAAGTGGTGCTTAATCCATGAGCAAGTCAGCCATGATCTTATTAAATGCCAGAGCCGACTCGCGAAGACAAATGGTTTACTCCTGCCCCTAATTATCATGTTCTAATGTTCTTATTGATATATTCCTGCAGTCTACCGTTTTATTCTTCATTACCAACGACACAGCCAGTACTTGTGTTATCTACGAAGTTGTTGTATAACCTGCGAAATTCTTAATCATACCCCGTACTTCCAAGTCGAAATCATGGATATATACCACAAAAAGCAAGGGAGCTAGTATCTGGAGCTGTGGGACCCCACTGGATACAGCCTTCTTATCAAAACATTACCCTTCACACATTATCCCTTGCATGCTGCTTCTGAGCCATTTCTGGATCCAACTTGCCATTTGTATTTGATCCCATGGCCTTTTGGTTCCACAAGCACAATCTAATAGGAGAAAGAATGGACCATTCAGCCACTCCGACATTCCAAGCGGCTATGCATAATCTTCTACCTCTACTCCACTTCCTGCACAGTGCCCATATTATTCGGAGATGCATGGTTCTAAATTTCTCAGCCAGATTAAACATCCTCCCTGTATCTACTCTGTCATTTGCGGTAAGAATCATGTAAGTTTCAACGTGATCACATCACATTCTTCTAAATCTATAGAATATCGACCTAGTCTACTCAATCTCTCCACATAAGGCAACACCCCCATCGCAAGTATCAGTCCGGTGAACATGCGCTGCAGTCCTTCAATGTCAGGTATATTCTTCCTTTGGTAAGGAGACCAAAACTGTACGAAGTGCTGCAGGTGCGATGTCACCAAGGGGCAATATATTTGCAGGCAGACGTATTTACTCTTCGACTGAAATCCTCTTGTAATAAAGGGCGACATACCATTTGATTTCTTAATTGCTTTCTGTACCTGCACATTACATTTCAACGATCCGCAGACAAGGATCTGCAGTTCCTTCTGAAAACCAACTTTTCCAGCTCTCTCACCATTTTAAATATACTCTGCTTTTCTATTCTTCCACCAAAGTCGGTAGATTCAATTTCACCACATGATATTCCATTTGCCATGGTCTTGCCGACTCAATTTGCATGTCAATATCCCCTTGAAGTCTATTTGCATCCTCCTCACAACTGACTTGCACACCTTGCTTTGTATCCTCAGTGAACTTGGCTATATTTCGTTTGTTCCCCTCAGTGAAATCTTTGATATAGATTGTGAATTGCTGCGGGCAATATTTCACTTATTCCTACTCTCTGCTTTCTCTCCATTACCCAATCTTCAGTTCATGCTAATATATAACCCCAAATCATATGAGCCCTAATTTCGTCCAATGAACTCTTGTGTTGTGCCTCATGGAATGCTTTCATGGAAATCATAATGCATCACATCCACTGGTCCATGTTGACCTATTCTGCTCGTTTCAACCTCAAAAAATGCTAACAGATACGTTCAACATGATTTTCCTTAAATGAATCTATGTTGACTCTGACCAATCCTGTTATTATGTTCTAAGTATTCTGTTATATCATCCTTAATAATACATACTAGCATTTCCCTAATACTGATATGAGGCTAACTGACCTGTCGTTCCCCGTTTTCTCTCTCCCTCTTTTCTTAAATAGCGCGATTTTATTAGCTATCTCCCAATCTGTGGGAATTATCCTGGAATCTATGGATATCTTTCATGACCAGTCTGCCATGTGGGACCTTTTCAAAATCCTTGATAAAATTCGCTATACACTGCATCAAACATTCTTCCATCATTGTGCTCTGCGTTACGTCCTCAAAAAAATCAAACAAGTTAGTCAGACATGACCTTCCCTGTGCAATCTCCTTGATTAATCCGTGTCTTTGTCAATGAAGATATACCGTGCCCGCAGAATGCTTTGCAAAATGTTTCCACCACCCCGTTTGGGCTGTCCGTTATGTAATTATTCGATCTGTTCCTTTCACCTTTTTAAAATAAATGTACAACTTTAGAAGTCTTCCAATCCTCCGGCACCACGCCTGTTGCCAGCGAGGTTAATAAAATGATGGCCAGAGCCTTTGCTTTTTCCCTTTTCCTTCACTTAGCAGTCTGGGATACATGCTAGCCAGGCCGGGATCGTTATCCACATTCAATGCTGCTACGTCGCGAACTACTTCCAATCTCACTATAATTATTTCATCTACTATTTCACACTCCTCCTCCCTGAATGCAATGTATGCATCACCCCTTTCCTTTCTGAAAACAGACGTAATGTATTCGTGACGAACCATACCCACGTGTTCCACCTCCATACACACATTAAATTTAAGGTGTCGACTGTGCACTACTCTTCCTTTATTTTATGTCTTGCTCTTAATGTAAATACAAACATGTTCTGGGTTTCATTGATTTTAATTACCAACATTTGTTCATGTTCTCTCTCTCTTAGCTTTCCTAATTTACTTTGTTAATTTTACCGCTGCACTTTCTATACTCCTCAAGTGTTTGTGAAAAATTGAGCCTTCGGTTCTGTCAAGAGCCTCAATGTGTTTCTTCATCTTACCTTGTTTGCCACTTTAAATCCAGGGGATCTCGATTTGTTAGTTCCACTTTTATTTATCTTTAAGGGAACAGATTGCTCTGAACACTCAAATGCTGTCCTTAAATTCCTCCCACTGCTCTGACACTGATTTACCTTCAAGTAGTTGTTTCAAGTCGACATTGGCTAATCATATCACGGCTCATTAAAATTGGCTTTCCCTCAAATGAAACATTTTCTTTCTAGTCTATCTTTTTCATTTTCCGTAACTGCACAAAATCAAACTGAATTTTGATTACTAGCAGCAAAACGCTCTCACATTGATACTCCTACCATTATCCCAGCTTCATTCCTCAAATCTAAGTCGAGAACCATGCACTCCATGTTTGGGCTTGCAACAAACAGGATAAAAAAGTTCTCCTGAATATATTTTAGGAGTTCACCCTCATTACCTGTCACATTAATTTTAACCAAGTTAATATTATGGTAGTTGCAATCGCGTTGGTGTCACAGTTTGATTTTGCATATAATTGAACCTATTTCTTCCGAGGCGGAATATAGTATTTGCAACATCACGATAAATAATAACTTTTTATAAGTTTTGGCTCGGTAGTTCCACAGTGCAACAAGTTGATTTGGCTGATACTCTGAGAATAAGGGGCCGCCCATTTAAAACTGAGATGAGGAGAAATTTCTTCTCACAGAGGGTGGTAAGTCTATTGAATTCACGGCTCCAGAGAGCTGTGGATGCTGGGTCATTGAATAGTTTAAGGCGGTGAAAGACAGATGTTTGAGCGATAAGGAATTGACAAAGAGAGAGCAGAGAGGAGCGGCTGTTTACAGAGCGCGAGCAGAGAGGAGCGGCTGCTTTTGAGCGGGCGTTGTGATGAGAGCCTGTTTACAGAGCGGGAGCAGAGATGAACGGCTGTGCAAAGAGGCAGAGAATGACGAGCGGCTGTTTACAGAGCGGGACCAGAGAGGAGCGGATGTTCAAGGAGCGGGATCAGAGCTCAGTTGCCGTACCTTGTGCTGGACCTTTGGCGGTTTTCGAGCAGGTTTGAATAAATTATTTTAAGCACCTTAAGTAGTTTGCTTTTCTTTATACTGCTTCACTTTTTATCAAAAAATGCAAAAATTATTTGCGCTGGCTTGACGATTGAATTCGAAAATAACGTGAGCTTTGATGGTTCAGGGTTAGAATATTCTACAAGCAATTAACAAAACACATCTCTTCAACATTGTTGCAATATAAAGTATAAAGTAAATCAAAACTGTGTGCGAAAATCGAAAGTAACAAATCACCTGATTCTGAGAATATTTATTGTCCCAACATTAGACAGCACGTCCTTCAAAGTGAGGCTGGGCCAATCAAAACAAGCGATATACACGTGATTGGAACACGCTGCCGTCTGATCTGGAATCAGACCCGTCACCATTGCAGCACAATGTCCAAAGCCGACATGTGCAGCCGCAACTATTGGAAGGCTATAAACAGGACATGCTGGGAATATACAGAAGGTAAAGCAGTATCCGTGGGGAGCGAAACAGCGTTAATGTTTCAGGTCGATGAGGGTTCCTCAAAACATGTCCATGGAATGGTGCAGTGGAGAACAGTTGTGTAAATGCGGAGCATATAAGACACGGGTTCGATTCCCTGCCGATTCCCCGGTTTTACTAATGAATTTCACTAAAAGAAATTACTGAACACATTGACATGAAAAGCTGTCCAAAGTAATCTCACATTTGTGGGTTTCAGACCGTCATACCTCGGTCTGTGATGCTGCTATTTTTGTGTATGCATCCCGGTGCTGCATATATCGGCCGAATTGTGACTAGAATCATTCTAAAACTGTTCCGTTGACGGTTTTCCATGAAACAAAAGGTAAATGCCCTATTTTTCAAAGCAGCAACAGCATTTACCTACCTATCCACCTTTGATCTATCGATATTGTACGAGCCCGAAGCTGGGCGGTTTGTGTATTCCTTATTTCACCGGGTGCAGGTTTATTGCACAAACAAGATGACTGCTTCATTGTCCGAGCAAGGGATCGCAAGGATGTGCATATCACCCGTGTCATGGCAGGAGCTGACGACTGCTGGAATTACCACCACCTAATGCACTCTGCCATTTAAATAAATTTAGACACATAATTGCAGCAGCCACAGAAAATCTGTCCCAGGTACATCAACACTGGAGCATTCAAAAACCCTGATACGACAACTCTATTCTGAAAGCGCCTCACAACCAACCTGATGATTTCCAGTAACGTCAGACACTGAGTGTCCACAGAGGCTGGTCTGCCCTAAAGTTCTCCCAAATTTTCACCTGTGAAGAGACGCTTGGTTAAATCCACCAGAAAATATCAATACTGGTACGAAAATGACCAAGAGATCCATGAGCTTATAAGCCACAAAGGCAAGGCATTTTTGAATTGGCAACAGCAGCACAACCCGTGGAAAAGAAAACAGCTCAACAGACGTCTGAAGACGGAGGTCCAAAATAAAACTCTCCTGCTAAATAAAAGATGATGCGTGTAAATAGCGCAGCCGATCCTGCAAGTTTTTGACAAACAAGACGTGCATGGATTCTTTAGCACAGTCAAGACCAGCGACAGCCCAAGCAGCCAAGTTTTTACCCCACTGAGAGCCAAGAACGGAGAGGTACTTATAAAGGACAGAGAGGCAATCAATGCCCGGTAGAAGGAATACATCGAGATATCCACAACCGACAAATTGTCTTCGATATGAATGTCCTCATTTTCATCCCGCAGTATGCTACCTGCCACCCGCTCAGCACGACCCCATCCCGGCATGAGGTTCAATAGGCCACCCGATAATTGAAGATCAAAAATGCCACAGGAGCAAATGCACTCAAGAATGGTAAAGAAGCACTTTTGACGCAAATCCATGCAAACATTTCCCTTATTTGATAGAAGGTGAGCATGCCTGGGGACATCAGAGAAGCTATAATCGTGAACCTTGTAGATCCCACTTTGGTCTCATCAGTCAACTGAGAACTCATATCAGAGTGGAAGCAAGACGTCCTCGACTCCGAATGCGTGCCTTAGATAAGACAAACATGGTAAGATCTAAATGCACAGAAGCATTCAAGGATAGGATATATAACCATACGATGCAGTTATGTTGAATGAGTTAGATGAAGATAGGTGGAAGGAGGATCTTGTGCAGCATAAACACAAGCATTGACCTGATTGGCCGATTGGAAGATGATGTGCTGTAAATACTTTGTAACATGTTGTACATCAGTACGCATTTGAATCTCTTTATCTGAATGCACGCAGCATTCATAACAAATTTGATGATCGGCACAAATGTTTACAAATGGTGATGATCTGGTAGCCAGAATAGAGATGTGATTGCCAGGTGACGAAGACTGGGATATAAACATTCAGGGGTACTTGACAATTCGGAATGATAGACAGAAAGGAAAATGAGGTGGGGTAGCTCTTTTGATGAAGGATTATATCACTGCAATATGGAGAAACGATATTGGCTCAAATGATCAGGATATTGAAACAGTTTGGGTAGAGACAAGGAATAATAAGGGGAAAATTCACTGCTGGGCATAATCTATAAACCCCCGAACAGTTACAACTCTGCTGGTCGGCCTATAAACCATGAAAGAGTGGGGGCTTGTAAAAAGGATAATTACAAGTGTGTAAACCATGGGTGATTTTAAGCTGCATATTGATTGGACAAATCAAATTGCTCCCAGCAGCCTTGAGGAATATTGCATAGATTGTATAAGGGAAGGCTTTCTTGAGCAGTACGAAATGGAACTAAGCAGGTGACTGGTTATCATGGATCTGGTCCTGTGTAATGAGATAGGATTAGTAAAGAAACTGCTACTAAAGGTTCCCATTGGAATCAGTGATCACTGCATTGTTGAATTTCAAATTCAGATGGAGCTGGAGGAAGTTGAATCTCCAACCACCGTACAAAGCTGAAATAAACGAGAATAAAAAAGCTATGAGGGCAGAGTTGACTAAAGTGAAGTGGGAAAGCAGATTAAAGTGCTGGACGGTTGATGTACAGTGGCATACACAAATTTAACACAAAAGCACAATCACTAAAAAGGTGGTAGTCAGTAAGATATTGGGATTAAAATCGGATCGATCCCATGGACATGATGGCGTGCATCCCAGTATCTTAAAAGAAGTAGCGGCAGGTATAGTGGATGCATTGGTTGTAATTTACCAACATTCCCTGGATTCGGTTGATGTCCCACCAGATTGGAAAACGGCAAATGTAACGCCACTGTATAAAAACGCAGGCAGAGAAAATGCAGCAAAAAACTAACCAGTAAGCCTAACATCTGATTTTGGAAAGATGTTGCAGTCCATTATTAAAGAAGCAATAACAGAACATTTGGAAAGGCATTATTCGGTCAGGCTGAGTCAGCATGTTTATTGAAAGGGAAGTAATATTTGACAAAGTTGCTGTAATTCTTTGAAGAAGTAACGTGCAGGATGGTTAAAGAGGAACCAGTGGATGTAGTGTATTTGGATATCAGAAGGCTTTTCACAAGGTTCCACAGAAAAGGTGAATGCACAAGATAATATTTTACAGGGTTGGTGTTAATATATTTGCATGGATACTGGGTTGGCTAATGAACAGAAAACAGAGTGCCGGCATAAATGGTTCATTCTCGGGTTGGCAATCAGTAACCTTTGGGGTGTCGCAGGGATTAGTGCTTGGACCAAACTATTTACAATCTATATTAACGACTTGGATGAAGCGACCGAGTGTAACGTCGCCACATTTGCTGACGATACAAACATTTTTTGAAAAGCAATGCATGATGACGGCATAAAAAACCTGCAAAAGCATATAGACAGACTAAGTGATTTAGAAATAGTTGGAAGATGGAGTAAAATGTGTGAGGTTTGCACGTTGGCAGAAAAAAAAATCAATGAACTAGTAATTTTTAAATGGAGAATAATGTTAAATTGCTGCAGTAGAGCAGGACCTGGGGATCCTGGTGCATGAAATACAAAAGTTTAGTACTCAGGTAGCAGCAAGTGATAAAGAAGGACAAGGGGATCTTGGCCTTCATTGAAATGGGGATGGAGTATAAAAGCAGGGAAGTCTTGTTAGAGTAATACAGAGTATTGGTGAGGCAACACCTGGAACCCTGCTTACAGTTTTGGTTTCTAAATTTACAAAAGTACATACTTGCTCTGGATGCAGTTTAGAGAAGATTCACTAGGTTCATTCCGCTGATTGTTACCAGGAAAGTTTGAGTGCGTTTGTACTCTACTCATTGGAATTCAGAAGATTCAGAGTTGATCTTACAGAAACTGATACGATTATGATGGATCTTGACAAGGTGGATGCAGAGGCGCTGTTTCCACTGAGAGTGGAGACTAGAATTAAATGGCATAATCTTAGAATAAGTGGCCGCCCATTTAAAACTGGGACGAGGATGAATTACTTCTCTTAGATTGCTGTTAAGCTGTGGCATTCGTTCCTCAGAGAACATTGGAAGCTGGGTGATTGAATAAATTTAAATCAGAGATAGACAGTTTCTTAACCGATAAGGGCATAATGGCTGGCAGAGAAATAGACCTGAGTCCATACGGGTCGAGAGTCCTTAAGGCCGATTCCTGCTCCTATTTCTTATGTTCTTATTATATTTCCAATATACATAACCAATACCTAATTCTGACACATTACTGCAATTGCAGGGATTTATCCTCTCCATATCCTCTCCCCGAAACTTACTTCTCACTGACGTTCCAATATACACCGCATATTTCGCAACATGGGATGGTTTCATTCTACGAATACAATCGCGGAACACTCAGTACCCAGTCACTTTCTAATATATACAGCTCATGACCGGATATTGTTTCATTTTTCATATGGAAGGAATTTCTCTGGTGAATACACTCCGTCATATATAATACCCCGTATATTTCCAAAATACTAAGCCAATGGCCAATAATTACATTAATGTAATGGGAGAGATTTACCATGTCAATATTCGCCCATTCCGTGACTCGCTAAAATGGGTGGTAATAGGGCGTTAAAAAACAAATGATGGTCCAGAGGAAGTGTTCGTGGGAACAGCAGAATCATTAGCAGCATCTGTTGTCCGAGAGATCGGGAGCACTGGTTGGAATCCAATTTGTTCAATTTACATTTGAGTTCGGAAGGTTGTATAGTGCCTACATGTTTACTCAATTGGTTGGTTATAAAGTTGCTCCTGTGAAGCGCTCTGTGTCGGAAGATGTGGGAAAGAAGGCCAAATTCACTCACTTTTAATGTAACATTAATCTTTTCTGCAATGCCAATCAGCTGTGAGAAGGTAATTTTTGACTAAATCATAGCGACGCCAGTGATGGATTTCCATCCGGGATCTGTCCCAGTTCAACCCTGAAAATCCCAAAGCGAGAATGAAATCGCTGGACCACAGAGTCTCCGATATAAAACAACGCAACTCATTACGCATTGAAAACTTATTTTCTGAAAGTGAAGTAGAAAACTTTTCCTTCCACCTTGCCTGTGCTGTTTCCCAGCGAATGCTATCGATTAATTCCCACTGATCGTAATCCTGCAAATATTTCCCTTTAATGTACACATTAATAATTTTTTACGTGAAATGAGCTGAGTGCAGCATATTTAGAGTAAAAACTGAATTTGTACATGAAGTTTACAGTGATAGAAAGAACAAGCAGAGGCATGAAATGATCAACGATGATTATATTTGAATCCGCGCATATAGCGCACAATTGATTAGAATGTTCCTTGCCTCAAGCACGCCGCTACCTCATATTGCTGGAACAATGTAACCAGTCATTCTGCTTTTTGAATCCAAACAGAATTTCCCTGCGATAAACTGAACTCACCGCTTGTGCACCCAGTTGCAACAATGTTGAAAGTGTACAATCAGCCTCTGTCAGTAAAAGGCGTTACGTGACTTCAGGTGAAAGGCGCCAGAAATGATTGGTATTTTTACATCCGTAATAAATTCCAGAATGTTTGTCAAGTATGATTTCCTTTTCATAAATCCATGCTGACTTGGATGCTCCTGTCACTGTTTCACAAATGCTTTGCTATTTCATCTTTAATAATTGATTCCCAAATTTCCCCACTACTGATGTAAGGCTAACCGGTCTATATTTTCCCGTTTTCGCTCTCCCTTCTTTTTTTAAATGTTGTGTTACATTAACTACCTACCAGTCCATAGGAACTGATCCAGAGTTGATAGATTGTTGGATAATGATCAACAATGCTTTCACTATTCCAGGGACACTTCCTTTTGTCGGCTGGGATGCTTACTATCAGGCCCCGGGGATTTATCGGCCTTGAATCACATCAATTTCCCGAACACAATTTCCCACCTAATAAGGATTTCTATCAGTTCCTGTTTCTCATTAGACCCTTGGTCCCCTCGTATTTACGGAAAGTTGTTTGTGTCTTCCTCCGTGTAGACAGATCCAAAGTACAGGAGCAAGGTTGTCTTACTACAATTAAAAAGGCCTTGCTGAGACTGCACCTGGAGTATTGTGTGCAGTTCTGGTCTCCTTACCCATGAAATATATACTTGCCATGGAGGGAGTGTAGTGAAGATTCACCAGACTGTTTCCTGGGAAGGCAGGACTTTCGGATGAGGAGAAATTGGATCGAGTAGGACTGTATTCACTGGAGTTTAGACGTATGAGAGGGGATCTCATTGAATCGTCTAACATTCTCACAGCGATGGATAGACTGGATGCGGGGAGAATGATTCCCCTGGTTGGGATGTCTAGTTAAAGGGCTCACAGAATCAGGATATGGGGAAGGAAATTTATGAGAGAAATGTGGATTTTGTTTCACTGAGCAATTGGTTAAACTGTGGCATTCTATACCACAGAAGGCTGTGGAGGCCAAATCACTGAATACATTTGAGGGAGATAGAAAGAATTCCATACAAAAAAGACATATAGGGCTGTGGGGAAAAACCTGGAATATGGTGTTGAGATACAGGATCAGCCATGATTATATCGAATGGTGGTGCAGACTCGAAGGGCCGAATGCCCTACTCCTGCTCGCATGTTCTATGTTTCTATGTTTGCATTTTCGAGGGTCTAAATGGACTGCTACTCTTCAGGTAGAACAAGTTCAAGAAACTGATCAACTTCTGCCTGTCCTATGCCTCAGGATTAAGGTGTTAATGTCCTGCTCCTTTCCCTGGGTAAAAGTCCGATGGGGCAGAATCGCCTCATCCTCATTCTGTTAAATAGGATAGTATGCCTGCATTGCCTCCTCGTCATCTATGCAATAGGACGAGAGGCCGAATGATGTTCCACTATTCTTCTATAACAGGGTCAAGGAGCTGAATGGCTTCCTCTTGTAATTTGCAACTGGCTCATGTGGTTAATCGATTCATCCTGTCCCTATGTAGCAGGCTCGATGGCTTGATCCTGCTCCTCTGTGAGAGACGAAGGAGCGAAGACATCTCAGAGGAACAGTGGGTGGGATTTGAGCCACTTGTTTAACAGGAAATGCAGGCACCACAGCTTCCCTTCTCTGAAATATTGATTTGCTGCAAAATGCACTGTGCGGCGCAAGAAACACTCGATCCTAAATTGCGAATAAAATCCGAGCTATCCAGACTAATCCCACTGCCTAGCTCTTGGTCCGTAGCCTTTTAGGTTACTGGACTTCAAATCCATTTTCAAAGACTTTTAAAAAAGTTATAAGGACTTCTGCCTCGAATGCCCATTTTGGCAGTGAGTTCCAGAACCTCACCAGCTCCTCGGTGAAATCATTTCGGCTCAAATCCCGTGTAACCTCCTACCAATTACTTTGAATCTATGCCCCCAGTTTGTTGACCACTCTACTAAGTGAAATGGATCCATTCTATGCACTCTATCCAGGCCACTCATCATTTATTCACTTCAATACGTTCCCCCGCTCAGCCACTTTATTCCAAAGAAAAAATGCCCAGCTTTTGCAAACTTTCCTCAAAGCTAAGTTCACAATTCTAGGCATCACCTGCTTAAATCAACTCTGTATCCTCACGAGTGCAATCAGATCTGGTGACCAGATGCCGTGACCAGAACAGCATGCGGTTCTCTCGCTGCAGCCTAACTAGTGCTTTATTTATTTCAAGCAAAACTTTCCCGAGCATATATTCTATGCCTCAGCTAAAAAGGCAACTCTCAATGTTGCGTCTCAACCACCTTATCTAACTCGCCTGCTATCATCAAGGGTTCTGTGCACATGCACTCCAAGGTACTTTGCACCTCGACACTTATGAGTGTCGCAACATTTAATGTTTATTAGCTTGCTCTATAAGAACTCCACAAATGCATTATCTCACAGTTCTCCGAGCTGAATTTCATTAACCTCTCTTCTGCCTACCTGATCAGTTCATTGATATCTTCCAGCAGTGCACAGCATTCTTCATCATTATCAACCATAATCTGTTTGATCAACTTTTAGTCACCTGAACTAATTTCTACTTATAGATAAGAACATAAGAACAGAAGAATTAGAACAGGAGTAAGCCATCTCGCCCCTCGAACCTGCTCCGCCATTGAACAACATCATGGCTGATCTGGCCATTGACTCAGCTCCACTTACCTGCCCGCTCCCCATAACCCGTAATTCCCTTATAGGGTAAAAATGTATCTATCTGTGACTTGAATACATTCAATAAGCTAGGCTCAACTGGTTTATTGGGCAGAGTTTTCAACAGATTCCCAAACCTCTGGGAAAAGAAATTCATTCTCAACTCCGTTTTAAATTGGCTCCCCCGTATTTTGAGGCTGTGCCCCAGAGTTCTCTTCTCCGCGACCAGTGGAAACAACCTTTGTGCCACGATCTTGTCTATCCCTTTCATTATTTTAAATGTTTCTATAAGATTACCCCTCATCCTTCTGAATGCGTCTCGGTGTCAAATTTTTATTGCATTATATTCCTGTGAAGCGCTTTGGGACGTTTCAGTACATTAAAGCGCAATATAAATTGAAGTTTTTGCTGTTGTTTAAAAACGATTTTACATGATGTAATTTAGAGTTTGCACCACGTAAAGAGTGCATTTCCTCCAACATGTTTTGCAGGAGTTAATTCTGCACACGTTTGCCCTCCGGCCCTAATTCACTTCATCGTCAGCATATCCTTTGTCAGCCATTTTCTGAGGTACATCCCGCTTAAATGCATCTGTGCTATTGCCTCAACTCCTGCTCGTGGTAGAAACTTCCACATTCTTGCGACCCTTTGTTAATGAAGTGGCTCTTGAATTGCCTACTGAATTTATCGGTGACGTGCTTATATTTATGACCACTAATTCTGTACTCGCATACAATAGCGAAAATTTTCTCGACGTCAACCCTATCAAAACTTTTCATCATGGTAATGTCAGTATCTGCCTTGTCATTTCTAGAGAAAAGTTCCTCAGTCTGTTCTGTCTTTCCAAATAAGTACTGCATTTCATTTCAGGCCGTATTGCTTCCTTCTGTGCTGTGAGATTCTACGATTTCACGATTTAGTTTGCACATCAGCTGGTAGATACAACAGGGAAAGCATGCAGGTCAACGGTCTGTTATTTTGCACCGACCATTGCACCATTAAGACAGCGCCATTGTGTAGCTGCAATAGCCGAGTAGAGAAGGGGTTGGATTGGAAATTCATGGCTTTTACCCATACATGATCGAGCCCTGCTCGCAGCGATTTCCTCAGATATTTATTTTCTTTAATCGACTCCCTGTGGATATCACTGGCACGGAATTAGATCGCAATTCCCTCCAGTGGCCTGTATTGCACTGATTGCCACGAAGCTGTTGTTCAAATTTGGAACACGAACAATTTATCGGCATTAATTAGTGAATGTTCGTTTGTTGGAAATTAAATGCAAAAATCCGTGTGAAATACTCACAGGAAACAGCATGAAAAAATGCATTTTAATAAAGAGCCATGCAATATTTGGATAGAAATCATCCACCTTCAGTTAACGAGTGAAAACCTGATTTGATTTTATAAAGTTGAACAAGATTTGACAAACACCAGCTTATGACTCGAAACTTCTGATAACATCCGGATGTATAGTAAAATCGAAAACCTTATCCATTAGCCCACGTGACATGTTAACAGGTAGAATGTAGAATAAGGTGAGAATTAAGGATTACCCACCGGAATTGTATTTATATCGGTACCATACTTTGCACTGCAAACCAATCAGTGGCAGTGAGCTATTCACTGATTGAAATACGAGAATTCACAAAATCCCTGAGTATATGGAATTGTTCATTAAATGCTGGAAACACTCCGCACGTCCATGAGCTCCTGGCAGTAGTAAGATTTTTCATCATTGCTTCAGAGTATTGCAGGTTGCGTGCGTGTTTCGTTCATAAATGTTTAAGCTGCTCAATATAACAAACTTGTGAGATACTCGCAAACCCGTCCGCTTTAACCCAAATAAAAAAATAAAACAAATTGCAACTACGGGGATCGAAACCGCGACCTTGGGGTTACTGACCTAACCAGCTTTATTACCGTATGATTTTTCAGACGCGGTAAATGGAAAAAACACTTCCTCCACGTGGAACACCACGAATCACCTTCTGCCAAAGTGAATGTATATCTTTTAAATGATTCAATTCGCTGGAGAAATACGACCAACGATATCACCGCAAGATCCTGCAAATCGCCTGAAAGGACAGATGCACCAACATTCGCGTCCTCGACCAGGCAAACATCCCGAACATCGACGCACTGACCACACTCCACCAGCTTCGTAGGGCGCGCACATTGTTTGTATGCCTGACACAAGACTCCCAAGGCAAGCGCTCTACTCGTAACTCCGACACGGCAAACGAGGCCCAGGAGTACAGAGAAATGTTTCACGGTAACCCTCAAAGTCTCCTTGATAAAATGCAAGATCCCCACCGACACCTGGGAGCCACTGGCCAAAGACCGCCGTTAGTGGAGGAAGAGAGGGTGGGCGCTGAGCAACTCGAGCCTCGTCGCCGACAGCATGCAGAAATCAAACGCAGGCAGTGAAAGAATCATGCGGCAAACCAGACTCCCAACACAAACTTTACTTCAAGGAACGTCTGGCCCAACTGTGACAGCGAATATATTTCCCGTATTGGACTTTGTACTCAACTGAGAACTAACTTTTAGAGTGAAAGCAAGTCTTCAATGATTTCAAATGACTGCCTATGAGGATGATCTTCCAGTTAAGATTATTGTGAATGGTAACCCCAAGGATGTTGTTGGTGGGGGACTATGTGATGTCATGACGCTGAATGTCATGGGGCGCAGGTTTGATTCTCGCTTGCCTGGTACTTGTGTGACGCGAATGTCATAACCTGTTGGATGTGTTCATTTGTAGCTTACAGTAATATATGCACAGCAATTGCCAATAGGGTGGTGAATGATTGATAGCTGCAGGCTGAATGACGAGCGTTTTTTGCTGGTAGTTGAAGGATAGATCCAGGATTTGAAGGCGTCTCGAAAATATAAGTCTTGGTGACAAAAGTATGTTGAATTAAAGCATTCACATTAAGGGTGGTTACCTTAGTTGGTTAGATAGTGAAGCTAATTTGGTTAAATTAGCAGGTTCGATCCCTGTATCTATCGTTGCATTTTTATGGGCTTGCTATTATTTTATCTGTGCTATTTTTAAGCAGCTTAAAAAGTTTGGTGGGAAAATCACACCGGACCTGTAGTTCTTTGAATTAATGCTGCAAAACATTAGGTCTGCCGAGAGCTCATGGACCTGTGTTTATCTGGTCACAGATGTTGCCTGACCTGCCGAGTGTTTCCAGCATTCATTGAACAATTCCATATGCAGCATCTGCTGTAATTTGCAATTTATTTTGGTGCTGTGTCGCCGTTTATATTATGAAATAAAATTGGTCCAAATAAATTGCTGAGGTTGGAAAGTAAAATTACTTATAATTCGGTGCCATGTTGATTCAGCGGTAGAATTTTCACCTGGTCATAAATCTGCCCAGTTACATCTCTAGTCCAATTACATATTTCCTGTAATATGGCGCCCAGAACTGCATTGTTGTGGCCCAACTCGTGTATTATTCCGTTCAGGAATAACCACCCCGCATTTATATTCTGTGCCTCACCTAAGAAATATCTGCATCCTGCATGCTTTCTTCACCAACTGTCCTTCTACCTTCATGGATCTGTGGACATGCACTCCACGGACGCTCCTGTACAAGTCTCAGTGTCTCACCATTGATTGTGTATTCTCATGGATGGATAGCCCGAACCAAATGCATTACCTCATTCTTTTCCGGATTGAATTCCATTTTCCACTGTTCTACCCATATGTCTAAGTGATTGCTCTTCAGCATCAGTATAATCTGAAAACTTCTTAATCATACACCTTACTTTTAAGTCTAAATGATTGATATGCACCACAAAAAGCAAGTGACTTCGTATTGAACCCTGCGGAACCCCATTGGTAGCAGCCTTCCTGTCACTTCTTCATGGGAAAGTGTAGCATAGAATCAGAAAAGAGAAAAACAGAGGTAGATTTCGATGTCAGAAGAGTAGCAAGGTAGTTCCGAAGACAGAGCATTAAAGATTGGATAATACACAAAACATGAGTCTGGCTGTGCCTAATAGCATATTACTAAATGCAAGGAGTATTGTGAAAAAGGCAGAGAAGTTAAAGACACGGATCGACACGTTAAACGATGTTATCTTAGTGATTACTGATACAGGGCATACAGAGCGCAGCATAGGTAACCCAACATGATTGATTCAAGGGTTTTCAACAAGATAGAGATAGGGTTAAGCAGAATTGCGTGACAATGTTGATTACAAAAAATATAAAGCTGCGAGAGAAGATGATATGTTAGAAGGATCTTCAAATGAGTCTAAATAGGTTCGACTGAAGGACAAAAAGTAGTAAGTACACCGCTGGTAGAGTATAATAGGTTCCCATCAGACAGAGGGAGATAAAAGAAGAAATTAGTTCCCAATGTCTGACAAATGCATAAATATTAGGCAGTAGTATTGGGGATATTTATTACTCCAGTATTCACTGGGATGCAATCAGTGTAACAGTTATAGATGGCAGAGAATTCCTCAATTGCATTCAGGAGAACATTCTGTTAGCCCGTATGTAGCAAACCCAACAAAGCAGGTGGCGATTCTTTACCTAGCTTTCGGCAATTAAGCTGAGCATGTGGAAGGTTATCATTTGGACAATCACAGCAGTGAATCCGCGAGGCCGACATATTCGTGGATATCACGTTTCTTGAGGTGGCCATCACGCAGCTTAAGAGTGTGCGGGCAGATAATGGATCCCTGGCCTCCGGACAGAAGAGGTGGACCAGCTCGGTCGTGCAGGAGTCCTCTGAGTGCATCTCGCTCCCCACCGGATTCTGTTCTGAGTACTTCGAGTTCATCGGGGAAAGCAACCAATGCCAAGTCTGTGCTACAAATGCTGGCTCACATGTACAACGGTGAGGAAGATGAGTGGAAGTAAATAGTGGCAAAGGATTCCATCGTTAGGGGAGCAGACAAGCCGCAGACATCACTCCAGCATGGTATAAGAACATAAGAACATACGAATTAGCAACAGGAGTAGGCCATCCAGCACCTCGAGCCTGCTGCGTCATTCAACAAGATCATGGCTGATCTGGCCGTGGACTCAGCTCCAGTTACCCGCCCGCTCCCATAACCCTTAATTCCCTTATTGGTTAAAAATCTGTCTATCTGTGACTTGAATACATTCAATGAGCTCGCCTCAACTGCTTCCTTGGGCAGAGAATTACACAGACATGTTGCCTCCATGGTACCAGGGTCAAGCATATCAATGCACGGCTGCAGGTGATGCTGGGGTGAGAGGATGAACAGTCAGTCGTGTTCCATTATGGTAGGAATGATATAGGTAGAAGGAGGGAGCAGGTCCTGCAGGCAGATTTTAGGGAGCCAAGAGAGAGAGTAAAACAGCACCAGCGAGGAGTATGATAATATAGCTATTACTGAGACATGGGTGAAAAAAAAGGGCAGGTAAATTACCTTCACATTCTTAGTTACATAGCTTTTAAGAAGGAGAGAGAGGGGGATAAAACTAAGGGAGGGGGGGTGTCGCTGAAATTATTTTAGAAACAATTACAGCTGTGAGGAGAGATAATATGTTGGATGGATACTCAAATCAGACCATACGGGTTGAATTCAAATTTTCTGCTGATAGGGTCAGATGAAGAGGGATTCTTGTAGGCTCGGGTAGAGCATAAAGGGGAACATGAAGCAGATGGGACGATTGTCTTGTTTTTGTGCTGGACATTCTATGTAATTTGTTTCGCGGAGCATGACACAATGCTCTTTTCTCAGGCCTCGCCTGGATTCAATCAGACCAATTAACTACGATTAATTTTATTCCAATTAGATCATTTATATGTATTTGTTCGCAATATTGTGTCTAGAAGTAACACAGACATGGATGAGGATGTCAGCAGAAGATGAGATGAGGCAGGGCCAGAGACGGACGAATTTATGGAGGGGAAAATTAATTTGCAAACTACTCATGACGCCTCCCATGGTTCAGCAGCAACATTCAGCACTGAACTGTGAAGGAACTGACTGAGTAACCCGGACCACAGCGAGAGACAAAATCTTGCGGCGTGAGTCGGAAGATTTTTGTAATAACAGGGTCTGACATACAAAGGGGGCGAAATTGGCTCCTTGCCCCAATGAGATATCACGGATGTTGGGTCATACATTAGCATGGATATAGTATTAGATAACTAGCAGAAAACAGATTCGGAAAAAAATGGGTTATTTTCAGGTTGGCAAAGTGCAACCATTCGTGAGTCACAGGGGTCGGTGCTGGGGCCTCAAATATTTACAATCATTGATGAATTGGATGAAGGGACCGAATGTAAAGTACCCAATTTTACTGATAATAGAGGTAGAGGTGGGAACGCAAGTTGTGAGGAAAAAGCAATTAATCTGCAAAGTTTTATAGATAAATTAAGGTTTTGGCGAATGGAGTGGAATATGAGAAAATGTGAGATTGTACACTTTGGCAGCGAAAATAAAAAAAAAACATTTTGTTATTTAAATTGGGAGAGATTACAAAATTCTGCGGCACAGAGAGTTCTGGGTTGCTTCTTCTTGAAACTGAAAGAGATAGCATGCAGGTAAAGTAATTATTTGGAAGGCAAAGATAATTTTTGCCTTTATTGCAAGGAGAATAACGTATACAAGAAGGGAGCCTCTGTTACCGATGTGCGGGGCATTGGTGAGATCACACCTCGAGTATTGCGTACAGTTGTGGTCTTATGTAAGATGGGATAGCCTTGCATTGTCGACAGTTCAGCTAAGATTCACGAGATTGATTCCACAGATGAAGGGGTTATCGTATGAAGAAGCATTGAACAGGTTGGTCATATATGCATTGGACTTTAGAAGAATGAGAGATGATCTTATTGCAACATATAAGGTTCCGATGGGGCTTGAGGGTCGATGGACAATAATTGACGTGTTTGCCGCCTTCGCAAATGCTTTCCCTCATTTTGAGCCATCTTGGGCCAAAGATTTCCAGTGATGGTGGGGATGTTGCAATTTTTGGAGGAGGCTTTGAGGCATTTTTTCTGCCCACCAGGGACTAAAATGCCCTGTTGAAGATGTGAATAGAGCAGTTGTTTTGGCAGATCAGTACTGTACAGGCAGACGATGTCGCCCGTCCATCGGAGCTGATGTAGCGTGGTCAATGCTTCCATGCTGGGGATGTTAGCCTGAGAGGGAACCTGCCGTTTGTGCGCCTATCCTACCAATGTATTTTCAGGATTTTGCCGATGAAGCACTGGTGGTATTTCACCAGTGCTTCAAATTTCCAGCTGTGCATAGTCTAATATCCTAAAGCATTTAGAAGGGCGGGCATCACGACTGTCCTGTAGACCATGGGCTTTGTGCCGGGCCTGACATCGTGGTTTTCGAAAACTCTCTTCCTCAAGCGACCGAATGAGGCACTGACATACTCAAGGCGATATTGTACTTTGTAATCGATATCTTCTCTTTTTGACATAAAATGGACAATGTTCCACGTTGTCCAAGGTCTCGTATTGGATCTTGAAAATAAGGGGGCCACACTGTGTGCCGGGGGGTGACAGGTATACAAGCTTTTAATTATGGATGTTTAATGTAAGACCCACGCTCTCATAGACTTCGTTGAAGGTATTGACAAAGGTTTTAGTTCGACTTCCCAATGTGCACAGCCGCAAGCTTTGTCAGCATACTGTAATTCAATCACAAATGATGGGACGACCTTCGATCTGGGCTGGAGAGACGGAGGTTCAACAGTTTCCTGTTTATTGTGTAGATCAGCTCAAAGACAGGGGAGAAGTTATTGAGGGTGAGATGGGTCTTTGCAGAAAGGAAGATCTAGAAGCGTGTTGGTACGGCGACACAGCCTTGCTTGACCACGATTCGCACCTGTATTGAGTCTGTGGTGGATGCGTTGGTCATCATCACGGCTTGCATGTCATGGTGAATCAGGCGGTGGAGAATGAACAACTTTTGAGGGAAGCCGAAATTGAGGACGACACTCCATAATCTCTCAGTGTTGAGGGTGCCGAAGGCCTTTTTGAGGTCAAAGTAGGTCGTGTCGAGAGTTCGATGCTCCTCCCTGCGTTTATCTTGAATTTTTCACGCGGTGAAGATAATGTCCATTGTGCCCCTTAGTGGGCGGAATTAGCACGGCGAATCTGCGAAACTTCAGCCACTGGGAGAAAGAGATTGAGAAGCATTCTTCCGATGAATTTCCCTGGGGCAGACAGCAGGGAAACTCCTCTGTAATTACCGCATTCGGATTTGTCACCTTTCCTGAGGATGACCATTGTTACAGGGTCTCCGAGATCCCCGGCATGATCTCCACTTTCCAAATGAGAGAAATTATTTCATGAATTCGCGCCAACAATAATACCCCGCCATGCTTTAGTGCTGCACGGATTCCATGCGCTCCTGAGACATTGTTGTTCTTCAATTACTGGTTGGCCTTTTGAATCTCATGCCGGGCTGTGGTTATGCTGAGTTGGTAGTGGGTAGCATGCTGTCGGATGGAATCGAGAAGACTTACGTCGAAGACAGAGTCTCTGTTAAGGAGATCTCGAAATACACCGTCCAGCGGGCACTGACCTCCTCACTATCCTTGCTAAATAAGATTCCAATCCTACCCTCATTTGCGTGCAAACTTCACTGCTTGGACCGTAGTTGGTCTTGACTGCGCCAATGAATCCATGCACACCGTGTTTATCAGCAAGTTGCTGGATCTCCTGTTTTATTTCCATTCATCCTCTGTTCATTACGTCGCTAGTTTTATCTTGACCTCGGCCTTCAGACGTCTAACTAAGCGATATTTTTTTGCTGCTGATTCCAGTTCAAGAATGCCTTGCATTTGTGGCTTATGAGCTCCTGGGTCACCTGCTTATTCTTGTCGAACCAGTCTTGATGTTTCCTGGTGGATCTACCAAGCGTCTCGACACAGGTGCAAACTATAAGGTCTTGAAAGCAGATCAGGCACTTTGGACACTCTGTGTTTCCGGTAGACTGGAATTCCTGAAGTTGATTGGGGGCGTTGTCTGAATACGGCTTACTTACGAGGGTATTTGAGTGCTCCAGCTTTGCTTTTCCTGCGCGAGCGTTTCTGTATACGCTGCTGTTTTGAGTCTACATTAATTTAAGTAACAGAGTGGATTAGGCAGTGGTCCATCCATCAGTCACCAGCTCTTGTCATGGCGTGGGTGATGTGGACCTCGTTTCGATCCATCACCCAGAAGATGATATAGTCATCTTGATGGTAAAATAAACCAGCCACCCGGTGACAGAATTGAACCACAGAATGCCCAGCTTCGGAATCGAGTTATGCCGATTGGTCAAAAGCGGATGTTTATACATATTCTGTTGCTGCATTGAGCAATTAGGGCAGTCAGCTTTCAGAAAATCGACATCTGAACTGTTTCCGAATGAACATAGTTCCAGTCTGGCCGATATATGTAGCACCGGGATTCACTCGCAAATGGAGCAGCATCACAGACCGTGATATGACGGGCTGAAACCAACAAATGAGAGTTTTCTTTGCACAGTGCTTCATGTAACTGTTTAAATTTAATTTGTTTACAGAAATTGATCAGTAAAACTGGGGGATCGTGATTGGCCTGGAATCGGATCCGTGTCTTCTCTGCTCCACATTTAAACAGCTGCTCCTCACTGCACCATCCCATAGACATGTTCTGAGGGATCATTATGGACCTGAAACATTAACTGTGCTTCGCTCCCCATGGATATTGCCTGACGTTCTGTGAATTGCCACCATGTCTTGTTTATACACTTCCTATAGATGTGGTTGCACTTGTCGGCTTTGGATCTTGTGCTGCAATGGTCGTGGTTCTGATTCCAGATCAGACAGCGGGTTCCAATCACGTCTAGATCGCACGTTTTCATTGGGCCAGCCTCACTTTGAAGGAAGAGCTGTCCATTGTTGGAGAAATAATTATTCCCACAATCAAGTGATCTATTCCTTTCGATTGTCGTACACTGTTTTTATTTAATTTATACTTGTTATTTCAACAATATTTAAGGGATGTGTTATGTTTATTGTTTGCATAGTAACCATGTCTTCTGCGTGGCAGGCGAATATTCTTCCCCGAATTAAAAAAGCTTATCCTCTTCTTGTCGTGTACAGAAGAACTCCACGAGTCTGCGTCCAGTGAGCTGTAGTTATTGTGTCCTTAGACTTCTTTATTACAACTGTAGAGTTCCTAAGCAACATGCCAGACATCATTTTCTACTGGCCCTGCACGTGTGTGCAAGGGACGATTCGGACTCCAACAGTCGCGCCCTCTGGTGGCACGTATTACATAGTTATATGCATACCATCACTCCCACCTTCGGTACAATTTATTTACAAGTTGAGGAGATCCAGCGCATTTCGGCCCCTGGTTTATTGTCTAATTACAAACCCTGGCACGTGTGAGTTGGCCCGACCATTTCTGCGCTGCAACGTGACTGGTCTGACCGGACTGTCAGGAACGGTGGATTCATCCTCGTGATTGACAACGAGTTCGATTGCTGGTTGTGTGTATGTTGGTGGATCGTCGATGGTGATTTCCTCTTCAAGTCGTACCTGGTTGTCAGTAAATTGGTCTGATATAAATGCTCTCTGCACTTTTCGGCATTTAACAGTGTGATTATTATCATCCTATTCCCTTCCTTGGCAAAAACAGTGCCAGCAATCCATTTGGGACCATGACAGTGATTCAGGACAAATAGAGGGACGTTAACATCAATGTCACGTAACTAGCCGCGTTTTCGTGGTAAATGTTCTGCCGGTGTCACCGGGTTTCCACGTGGTAAATTACATCCGGGTACACTAGAGAGAGCCTGTTTTTTCAGCGCTCTCTTCCTCAACAATTCTTTATTCCAACTCCGGGGTGCCTCAGCAAAATGACCGCCAATCTCTTATACTGGCGCTTCACTTGCCTGCACTTGTGTACAGTTGACGATTAGGAATCGAACAGTCGCGTCCTCTGATGGCAAGAATAACATAGTTACATACATAACAGTTTTGTTATTTAATCATCAAGCCAGCTCAACTAATCATTGCATTATTTTAATAAAATTGAAGGAAAATAACGCAGAGCAAAGTACTTCAGATGATGAAAAATAATTTCTTCAGCAACTGCAAGAAAACGTCACATGTCCAGCACTGGGCACTGCCACTCAGCTCTGCTCCTGTTCTTTAAACAGCCTCCCCTCTCTGGTCCCACTCTTTAAATAGTCGCTCCTCTCTGCTCCCACTCTGTAGCAGCCGCGCCTCTCTGCTCTCGCTCTGTAAGCAGCCGCGCCTCTCTGCTCCCGCTCTGTAAACAGCCGCTCCTCTCTGCTCCCGCTCTGTGAACAGCCGCTCCTCTCTGTTCCCACTCTTTGAACTTCCGCTCCTCATCCCCTGACTCTTCACACTCTCCATGTGTGTAACACATCCAATGAGACACACAGCCGCAAACACCCGATATGTAATAACTTTACTCGGTTATTTGGTTTTAACGTTGCTCCTGTGAAGCCTGTGATTTCGGACGATGTACATAATACGGTGCAAATTCGCACATTTTAACTTAAATTACTGATCTTTTCTTCAGTGCGTTTCGGCTACAAAAATGTGATTTTTTCTAAACCCTTGTGACAACAGTCCGGGAATTGCACACAGAATCTGTGACATTTCAAAGCTGAAAATCCCAAAGCGAGAATCAGGTCGCTCGACCAAGGAGTCTCGAATAAAAAGAAAGAAAGCCACTCATGACGTATTAAAATCTCATATTCTGTCGGTAAAGAATACAATTTTAACGCCCATCCTGCCTGTGCTGTGTCTGTGAGAGAGCTAAACAATAGTCCCACTCCCCATAATCCTACAATTTTTTTTGAGTATAGCATATTTGGAACAAAAGGCTAATTTGGACATTATGTTTACGGTGATTAACAAAATAAACTGAAGCATCAAATGGTGAAGGCAATAACAACGAGGATTATGTTCGCATCCGTGCATATAGCGCATAATGCATTATCAGACCTTTGCATGTATCATTCGGCCACACCTTTTACTGCAAGAATGTAATCAGTCACTCAGCTTTCTGCTTTTTGCATCCAAATAGCAATCCCGAGCGACAAACGGAACTCAACGCTCGTCCTGCCCATGCACCAAGTTGCAACAATGTTGAAAGAGTACAACTTGCGTCTGTCAGTAAAAGGCCTTCCGTTGCTTCAGGTGAGGGAGCACCAGAAATCTTATGTTGTGACACAGTTTCAAAGCAGAGAAAAAGAAACGATTGACCAGGGAAATTAAATGCCCACGACAGAACTTCATTAGCATCGAAGTCAGGCGCCTTATCCATTAACCCACACATCCACTGCTGCCGCCACTACAGTTGTTAATGGGAGCGTTTTAAGGAAGGCAGTAAAAGCTGAGACAACAGGCTCATTTGAATGAGTAAACATGTTTCTAATGGCAACAAAATAATACATGTTTAATAAAGTAAAGATTGATGTTTTGCTGTGTTCTATCAGCAGGTGCCGCAGAGGAAAAAAGATAAAAAACAAACTGTGCCATAACTCGAATTCGAACCGAAGCCACAACGCAGAGTACTAACGACTATGCAATTACTGCACCCCACATCAACTACTGCAAGTTTGCTCTGAAAAAACAAAGTCAAACACAGCACTGCTTGGATTTTATTGATCAAGCTAAAATTAGCCCCACCAGAAATGATGGCAGCGGTTGAATTCCACCTCCAGCCTGCAGCTGCTGGAGTGTCAATTTAGAATGGCAACTGGTGCAGCGATCGTTATATTTAAAAGCCCTTTCACGCGGGAAGAATTTTACCATTGTGCACATTGAAAAAGCATTATGCCCTGCTGAAGGTTGAACCCAAGACTGTCGTTTTATACTAGACAAGTGCTTTGGCCACGTAAGCCACGGAGCCAAACCGTAACTTTATCAACTTTCCTCCACTGACTAATTTCAGTCAGCTACCTGTCACTGCCTTTTGGATTCGGAGGCTGTTTTGGATCGAATGATCTCTCTTGTCTATTCTGCCGCTGTCTCTCGCTGCGTTTACCTCAGTTGCAATCTGTGGGTTGATGCTGAAGGAATTCCAAAGTTTCTTTCGAACATGAACAAAATGAGAACGTAAGAACATGAGGAATTGTGGCAGGAGTCGGCTATTTGGGCACTGCAGCCAGCCCCGACATTCAATAAGAGCATGGGTGCTCTGCTCATGAAATCAGCTCCACTTTCCTGCCCACTCCATAATCCTTTCAACCCATAAAACTCAAAAATCTGTCTATCTCCGATTTAAATATGTTCAATGACCCAGCCTTCACAGCTCTCTGGGGCAGCGAATTCCTCAGATCCACAACCCACTGAAATAAGACATTTCTCCTCACCTCAGTTTTAAATGTACGGCCTCTGATTCTAACATTATGCCGTCTAGATCTAGTATGCCCTATCAGTGGAAACATCCCCTCTGCTTCCACCTTGCCAAGCCCTCACTTAATCTCCGACGTTTCGATAAGCTCACCTCTCATTCTTCTGAATTCCAATGAGTAGAGGCCCAATCGGCTCAACTTTTCCACATCTGCCACCTCCTCATCTCTTTAATCAACCTTGTGAAAATTCTGTGTACTGCCTCTAAAGCGAGTACATCCTTTCGTAAATATGCAAAAACAGAAATGCACGCATTATTCCAGGCATGGCCTCAAAAATACCCTGTACTACTGTAGCAAGACTTCCCAGCTTTTATACTCCAATCGACTTTGCAATAAAGGCCAAGATTCCATTGGCCTTCCTGATCACTTGCTTTACCTGCAAACTACTATTTTTGTGTTTCATGCAAAAGTACGCCCATGTCCGGCAGTACAGCACCATTTTGCAATAATTCTACATTTAAATAATAAATAGCTCTTAATTTTTGCTGCCTTCATACTTTCCAACATTGTACTCCATCTGCAAAATGTTTGCCCATTCAATTAGCCTGTCTATTTCCTTTTGCAGATATTTTGTGTGCTCTTCACGCATTGCTTTTCCTCCCATCTTTGTATCGTCGGCAAACTTAGCTATGTTACACTCGCTACTTTCCACCAAGTCGTTTATGTAGATTGTAAATATTTTGATCCCAGCACTGACCCGTGCAGCACCCCGCTGGTTACTGATTGCCCATCCTCAGAATGAACCCTTTATTCCTACTCTCTCTTTTCTGTTCATTAGGCAATCCTCTATCAATGCTAATATATTTCAACCGAGCACGTGAACCTTTATCTTGTGCAATAATATTTTACGTTGCACGTTGTCAAAGGCTTTCTAGAAGTCCAAATACAACACATCCACTGGTTCCCCTTCATCCACCCTGTTCGTTACGTCCTCAAAGAATTCTAGCCAATGTGCCAAACATGAATTTCCCCTGCATGAATCCATGCTGACTCTGCCTGACCTCATTTTACTTCTCCAAGTTTCCTGCTACTGCTTCTTTAATAATGGACTTCAACATCTTCCCTTCGACAGAAGTTAGGCTAACTGGTCTACAGTTCTTTGCGTTTATATCGGCCTCTTTTTTGAAATAGGTGTGTTACTTTTGCTGTTTTCCAATCTGCTGGGACCATCCCAGAATCCAGGGAATGTTGTAAAATTGCAACCAATGCATCCACTATTCCTGCCGCTACTTCTCTTAAGACCCGAGGATGCAAGCCATAGGGTGCAGGGGAACTATCTGCCTTTAGTCCCATTAAATTACTTAGTGCCAAATTCTTAGTGATTTTTATTGTATTAAGTTCCTTCCCCTCTATAGACCCTTGACTATCCATTGTTGGCATATTATTAGTTTCCTCTACCGTAAAGAATAATACACTATATTTGTTCAGAGTTTCTGCCATCTCCATGTTTCCCATTACTAATTCCCCGGTCTCGTCCTCTTAGGAACCAACATTTAGCCGAGCCACAATTTTAATTTTTATATACCTATAGAAACTCTTGCTATGTGTTTTTATCTTTCGTGTTAGTTTACCTTCATAGTCTATCTTCTCATTATTCATCATTTTTGTCAACCTTTGTTGGCTTTAAAACGCTTTCTAATCTTCTGCCTCCCCCTAGTTTTGGCCACATTGTATGTCCTATTTTGAATTGGATACCGTCCTTTATTTCATTAGTTCGACATGTAAGGCTATCTTTTCTCTTTCGCCGTTTCCTCCTCAGTGGAATATATTCTTCTTGAGAGTTGTGAAATATCTCATTTTATGTGCACCGCTGTTCATCAACCATTCATCAACCTAATGAATGGACATGCGATTTGGTTTTATAAAGTTAAAATATAATTAACTAGCGTATAATGCATCCAGGACAAGACTCGAACCTGCAAACCTCTGATAACGTTCCGATTTACACAAAAATCACATACCTTATTATTTAAATCACATCGTATCTGCAATTAACATTCATGTAATGACGATAATGATAGATTCAAGCTCCTGATTATATTTATTTCAGTTCCCTTATTTACACTCCAACAGCGGATGTGAACCATTCACTGATTGAAATACGAGAAGTCGGGAAGTCGAAGCACTATCAAAGCGTTTCCTCACCTCCTCCTTTCCAGCTTTTCTGCCACCCTCGCGAAATGTCTTTGCATCTTGACCTCCACATCAAACCTCCTAATTCAATTAAATAAAACCACAGCGAAGGTTCTTAATCTATGTCGCTGACTGCATTGCACCAACTCGCTCCCCCGTCGGTGCCAAACGTTTGCTCCTGAGCTGTCTCATTGATGAGTGTCCCCCATCGGTAACATCCGCTGGCACCGCCGCTACCGTCACCCATCAGCTTCTGAAATCCTGACCATGGCTTCGTTATCTCTGACTTGTTCATATGGACATATTTTTGAGCGATAAGAGAGCAAAGGGTTATGAAGTGCGTTAAGGGAAGTACAGCTTAGTCCATGATCAGATGACCCATGATCAAATACTTTGGCAGAGTGGGCTCGAGGGGCCAAATGGCCTACTTCTTCGACTATATTTTCTGTTCTTATTGTATAAAACGATAATCTAATACCGAGCCACATTAGGAGAAATAAGAATAGATCAGGTTATCTCCCACGCATTCCTTACTGGCCTCCCATGCTCTACCCTACGTCAGCTTGAGGTTATCCCAAATCTCTCTGGCTGTATCCAAACTCGCATCAATCCCATTCACCCAGCACCCTGATGGTCGCTCACCGATATTGGCTCGCGCTGAAGCAATGCTTGAATTTCAAAATTTTCATTGTTGTTTTCACATCTCGTCATGTCCTCGACCCTCCGAATTCCATTAATCTCCTCTATCCCTATTACCACTGGAGATATAGGCACTCTTCTAATTTTGCCATCTTGAGTATCCCTGATTACAATCGTACAACAATCGCTGGTCATCCCTTCCACTGCCTGAGCCCTAATCTCTGGAATTCGAAGCTAAACTTCTCCACATCTCTCCACTACTTTCGGACGCTTTGAAACCTAGCTCTGTGACAAAGCTTTTGCTCATCTATTCTTATTTATCCTGATGTGGCTCGGTATCAAATTATCGTTATATACCATAAGAACATAAAAAATATGAGAAGAAGTAGGCCATTTGGCCCCTCGAGACCACTCTGTCAATGTATTTGATCAAGGCTCATCTGGTTATGAACTAAGCTATACTTCCCATCACGCACACCATAACCATTTGCTCTCTTATCGCTCAAAAATATGTCCATCCCAACCTTAACTATATATGATGACCAAACCTTCACAGTTCTCTAGGGAAGACAATTCCATAGATTTACAACTCACTGAGAAAAAAAAAATATAATCTCAGCTTTAAATAGGCGGCTCTTTACTCTGAGACTATGTCCCCTCGTTTTAGTTTCCCCTATGAGTGGAAATATCCTCTCTGCCTCACCTTTTCGACCCCTCTCATTTTCTTATAAATTTCAATATCACCACCTCTCTCTCTTCTGAACTGCAATCAGTATAGGTCCAACTTGCACAGCCTATCTTCTTAAGTCAACGTTCTCATCTCCGAAATCATTCTAGTGAACCTTATCTGTACAGCCTCCAATGCAAGTATATCCTTCATAACTGAGGATACCAAAATTGTATGCAGTACTCCTAGTTTAGCTTCACTAATAACCTGTAAATTTGTAGCGGGAATTCTCTGCTTCTATACTCTATCCTCCTTGCAAAAAAGGCCAACATTCCATTTGCGCTCTTGATTAATTGCTGCACCTGAATACTAAAATTTTGTATTTCATGCACAAGGCTTCCCACGTCTCTCTGTACTTCAGCACGTTGCAATTTTTCTCAATTTAAATTATAATTTGCTTTCCTATTATTTCTGCCAAAGTGGATAATCTCACAATATCCCACATGATTCGCTACTTGCCAAAGGTTTGCCAACTCATTGGCTGTCTATCTCCCTTTGCAGATGTTTTATGTTCTCCTCAAAATTTGCGTTCCCAACCATCATCAGCAATCTTGGCTAAATTACACTCGGTCCCTTCATCTAAGTCATTATTACAGACTGTAAATAGTTGAGAAATCAGTACGCTGACCCTGCGGCACCCCACTCGTAAGCTTTGCCAAGTGTACAATGCCCCATTTATTCTGAATCTATGTTTTTTGTTATTTAGCCAATGCTAATACATTACCGCCAAATCCATGAGCTTCTAACTTGTGCAGCAACCTATTATGTGGCAGCTTATCGAATGCCTTCGAGAAATCTAATTACACCACGTGCACTGGTTCCTCCTTATCCATCTGCTCGTTACATCCTCAAAGAACTCCAGCAAATTTGTCAATCATGATTTCCCTTTCAGAAAGCCATGCCTTCTCTGCTTTATTGCATCAGACTATTCCAAATCTCCCACGAGGTAGGAACAGGTAAGGCAAGGGGAGCAACATGGAGGTGAAACAGGGAGACATCAGTTCCATGGAGCGCGAACAGTCTGAAGTGAGGTTGTAATTGGCTGCGCGGGTTTGAGGATTTATGAGGTTAGCGACCGTGTGGAATGATCCCCAGAGGAGATGAGACAGTGTAAATGTGCTCTCTGCATTTATGCTGTCAAGCACTGTAAGAATGTTGCATATTTCAATGAGTTCACCTCTCATTATTCTAAACTCGAGCGAATATATTCATGGTCTACTCAATCTCATGTCATCGAACAATCGGAACATCCCAGGAATCAGTCTGGTGAACCTTCCTTCCTCCCGATCTATCCTTCCTGAGGTTATGAAACCACAACTGTACACATTCCTTGCACTCCAAACAAATCAACTGCTGTGAACCGTTCAATGATTGAGAAACGAGAAATCCAAAGTTCATCTCCATTCCGTGCGCTTCCTCCTTGACAGTTTTTCAGCTGCCATCAGAAATTTTCTTTGCCTCTTGACTTCTTTCCAAATCCTCCTCAATCCCATAAATTAAATCACAGTCCATTAAACTAAACAGCGAACTGCATGTAACCAAATCCTTCCTCGCTGGTTGCCAATCTTTTACCTCTGAGTTATGGAGTATCCCACATGCATAACATCAGCCGTCTCAACCTAGCATCAGCGCGTCTGCTGCTAAAATGCTTTTGTATGCATTTGTTGCCTCTGGAATGGACTAGTCCATTGCACTCCTGGGTGGGCACCCACGTTCTACACCATGAAAACTTGTGGCCATCCAGAAAATAGACTGCCTGTATCCTAACTGGCACTAAGCCCGTTCAACCATCGCCCCTGTGCTCACTGACCTACATTCACTCGCGGTTAAGCACCTTATCGATTAGAAAATCTCATCCTTTCTTTAAAACCGCTCCATTTCCTCGCCCCTCCCTATGTCTGTCTTCTCCTCCAGCTCCATAAATCCCTGAGAAATCTTCACTCCTCTAATCCTGTCTCGTTGAGCATCACTGATTATAATCACTGAACCATTCATGGCCGTATCTTCAACTGCCTGGGCTATTAGCTCAGGAATTCCCTTTCGAAATCTCTGAACCTTTCTAACACTTTCTCCTGATAGAATAATAGAAATAATACGACACTAAGGGAAGCCATTTGTCGCATTGTGTCTCTGCCCGCCGACAAATCGCTAACAGCCATACTCCGACCTTCAACACGAGGTCCGTAGCCCTGTAGGATATGGTTCTTTAAGTGCACTTCCAAGTACGTTATGAATAACGGTGAGGGTTTCTGCGTCTACCATCCTTTCAGCTAGTGAGTTCCAGACACCCATCATCATCTGGATAAAGTTATTCCCCTTATCTCCTTTCTAATCACAATACCAACTAATTGCATCGATGCGCCTGGTTTTTGACCACTCACATAAGGCAAATATTCTTTCTAATGTCCTTGCTACCCATTCTGCCTAGGGCCCTCATTTTTCAAGCAGTTCAATTCAATCTTTCATCAGCCTCCTCAATTCCAAACAAAGTAAAACACAGTTCATCCAATTTTTCCCCATAGCTTCATTGTTCCACTCTATGCAACATCCTCGTAATGTCCACTGTGCCCTCTCGTGTGCAATCAAATATTTCCTGTAATGTAGCGAGCAGAACTGCAGAATACTCTAGCTGTGCCTTAACTATTGTTGAGCAGTTGTTCTGTAACTTCCCTGCTCTTACATTCTATCCCTCGGCTAATAAATTAAAGGATTCCATAGGCCTTTTGAGCTGCACAATCGACCTGTCCTCTATCTTTAAGGATCTGAGGGCATACACTCGAAGGTCCCTTTGTTCTTCCACACCTCTCAGTATCCTGCTATTTGGTGTGTATTCCCTTGCCTTGTTGCACCTCGCAGATTGTATTAGCTCACACTTCCCTGGATTGATTGCCATGTTACTCTTTTCTACACAACTCACTGGTCAATCGATATTTTCCTGCAGTCTAAACTTCCTTCCTCACTTTCAAACACAGAGATAAATTTTGTATCTTTTGTGAACTTCTTTTCCATGCTCCCTACATTTATGTCTAAATCATTAATGTGAACTACAGAAAACAAGGGACCGAAACTGAACCCTACGAACCCCACTGGAAGTAGCCTTCCATTCGCAAAAACATACGTGAACCATTTTCTTCCTCCCACTGAGCCAATTGTCGATCCGATTTGCCACACTCACTTAAATACAATGAGATTTTAGTTTTTTGATCAGCCTGCCAAGTGAGACTTATAGTTCTTTGATCAGCCGCCCAAGTGAGATTTTGTCAAAAGGCTTGTTAAAATCTATGAAGGATTACTTTAAATGCACTGCCCGTATCCTACCTCTTTGTTACCTGCTCAAAAATGTCAATGAAATAAGTCAGGCACGACTTTACCTTAACTATTCGATGCTGACTGTTTGATCCTGTCACTCAGCGTTGATTGCAATAATTTTCCCATCACCAGGTTTAAACTAACTGTCTTTAATTATTCGCTGTTTCACTTTCTCCATTTTTTTAAATAATGGTACAACGTTAACAGTTATCCAATACTTTTTTTCCTCTCCTGCACTTATGGAGTTTGCTCAAATGATCGTCAGAGCATCCGCAATTTCGCCACTTGCTTCTTTTAATAGCCTAGGAAATATTTCACTGCGTCCTGGAAATTTATTTACATTTGTAGATGCCAAACCCCTTAATCATTGCTCCCTTGCTATGTTTATCCAATCCAATGTTACATTCTCGTCTTCCTTACCTTTAAGGCTGGCATCGTCGCCCTCCTTTATTAAAACTTGCAATACTTTCATTAAGTACCATTCCAACATACTCCACATCCACACATAGATTACCATTTTGGTCGCTGAATGCCATATTCTGCCCATCGTTATCCTCTTTTTATTTATGCAATTGTGAAATATCTCAGAGTTTTCTTTGATTCAACGGGCCAGTATTTTTCATGCTTTATCCTTTCTTTCCCAAATTCATTTTTAATTTCACCTCGAGGCTTTCTGCAGTACTGGGCTCTCGTTTGCTGAAAAAAGCTTCCTCTCTTTGCCTTATCTTTTACTGTATGCACCTTCTTATCCAAGCAGCTCTCGATGTGGCACAATTGCCGTATTTCTTTCTAGGAACATGTTGACACTGAACTGGTATCTAATTCTTGAATGTCTCCCACATCTCTGACACTGATTTACCTTCAATGAGCTGTTTCACGTCCAATTTTTCTATTCATCGAATCATGGAATCACGGAAATTTAAAGCACAGAAACTAGGCCATTTCTGCCCGTCTCGTTTGCACTGTCCAATAAAGAGTTATCAAGCCTAATCGCACTTTCTACCTCTGTATCACAGCCTTGTCGGTTACGGCACTTCAGACACTCGTCCGAATACTTTCGAAATGTGGTGACCGTTTTTGCACCTACCACCCTTTCAGGCAGTGCGATCCAGGACAATTCGCCTCTCACGACCCCTCCCCCAATCAGCACCACCATGATCTGGGTGAAGAAATTACCTCTCACTCCCCACTAAACCACCTACCAATTACTTTAAAGCTTTGCCTCTTCGTTGTTGACCTCCTCTGCTAAGGGAAAAAGATCCTTCCTATCCACTTTATCGAGGCACCTCCTAATTAAGCACCTTAACAACTTCTCCCCTCAGACTCCTATATTCCAGAGAAAATAAAACCAGCCTGTCCAATCTTTCCCCATAGTTAAAATTCCCCATTCCAAGCCACATCCTGGTAAATCTCCTATGAAAAATGATGACCAGAACTTCACGCAGTACTCCAGCTGTGGCCTAACTGTTTTATACAGTTCAAGCATAACCTCACTGCTCTTATATTCTATGCCTCGTCAATTGAGTAAAGTATTCCGGATGCCTTCTTAACGCACTTTTCTGCCTGTGCTGCTACATTCATGGGTATGTGGACATACATTAAACATTCCCTTTGTTAGTGCACACTTCTCAGTGCCCTACCATTTAATGTGTATTCCCTTGCAGTTTCAGCCATCCCCAAATATATTGCCGATTACTTCCCGTACTGAATTCCATTCACCTCGATTCTGCCCACGTGACCACTTAATTGATAACTAGCTGCATTCAAGAACGTGCTTCTTCATTATCATCCACACAGCCAATGGTTGTATCAACTGAAAACATTTTCATCATACCCGCTTCATTCACATCTAAATCATTGATGTGTACTTCAAAAAGCAAGGAGCCATGAGGAGCCCCACTCGAACAGCCTTCCAGTTGCCAAAACACCTATTACCCTTTACTTGCTGCCTTAGGAACATTTTGGATCCAACTTGCCACTGCGCATTGGATTTCATGGGATTCTACTTTCCTGAGCAGCCTGCCATATGTAACCTTGTCGAAAGCCTTGCTAAGATCCATATACACTCCCTCAAATGTGCTACGCTTATGGACAATCCATGTAAGAAAATGTAATCAATTTAGTCATGAGAGACCTTCCCTGAAAACATCGACGCTGACTTTCCTTGACCAAACGGAGACTTTCTAAAAGAATATTTATCCTTTACCTCAGAATGTTTTCAAATAATCTTTCCACAACCGAGATTAGGCCGATTGGTGTGTAATCGATCATCGATCCCTTTCTCCCTTTTTGAACAAAGATACGACAATAGCAGTCGTCCAGTCCTCTGGCACCACACCTGTAGCCAGAGAGTATTATTATGGTCAGACCCTCTGCTATTTCCTCTTTTGCTTCTCTTAACAGCCTGGGTACATTCCACGTGGCCCTGTGGATTTTTCCACTTTCAAAGCTGTTAATCCACATAAGACTTCCTCTCTTACTATGTTTATTTCATTTCATATTTTCCTTTCCTCCCCCCCACCCCCCGACTGAAACATCTGCATCGCCGCTCTCTTTTAAGAAATCAAATGCAAAATATTCATTCAGAATCATAAACAAATTTTCCACCTCCGCACATAGATTACTTTACGGTCTCTAATGAGCCCTACCCAATCTTTAGATATCGTCTTGCTCTTAATATATTTATAAAACTTTGGGTTTTCGTTGATTTTACTTGCCAAAATATTTTCATGCACTCACTTTGCTTTCCAAATTCTTTTTTAATTTCACGTTTGCACTTCCTATCATCTTCTCGTCTTTCTGACGCATTGATACATCACTATGGCATTAGCCCCCATATTTTCCTTTATTCTACCTTATAAGCCCCTTGGTTTCAAGGGGGCTCTGGATTTGCTCGTCCAACCCTCTTTCTTTGAGGGAAGGTACTTGCTCTGAAACATGAGGAACAGCTCCTTGAATGCCTCCCAATATTCTGGCACCGTTTTGGCTTCAAATATCTGTTTCCATTCAACGTTGGCTAAATCATAACTCTGCTTAACAGAATTGGCTTTTCCCCAACTGAGATTATTCATTCCTTGTGAACACTTGTATTTTTCCATAACTACACTAAATATAACTGAATTATGATCTTATGATTACTAGTATCAAAATGTTACCTTCTTGATACCCCTTCCACCCGCTCAGCTTCATTAACTAAAACTAAGTCAGAATCGTCCATCCCTTCTTTGGCTTGCAACAAAATGGCAAATAAAGATCTGCTGAATGCATTTTAGGAATTCTGCCCCTATATGTAATTCGTACTAATTCTATCCCTGTTAAGATTAGTGTAGTTGACATCGACTTCTATTCCGCCCCTCTAACTTTGCCAACAATTTTGCTCTTCTCTCTCATTCTGACTGGTAGCGGTCGAAATACCCTCCCAGCAGTGTGATCGCCGCGGTTATGTTGTTCAATTGATCCCATCTATCTAGAATTGATGATCCATCAAGCATATTATCTCTCCTCAGCTGCAATGGTTTATTTAATCAATAATTGGAAGTATCCCCTACCCTCGTTTTTATCCCCCTCTCTCTCCGGCCTAAAAATCATATCAGTAGAAATGTTGACATACCATACCTGCCCTTATTTCAGCCATATCTCCGTAATAGGTATAAAATCATACTCATCACTGGCACCTGGCGTTGGGAGTAATCCGGAAATTACTAATTTTGGGGTCCTGCCTTTTAATGTCTCTCTACAATCTACCTGCAGTGCCTGATCCATCTTTCTTCCGATATCATTGGTACAATAATGGACCACAGCCTTTGATTGTTCAGTCACTCCCCCCAGCATCCCCTGCAGCCGCTCAGTTAAAACCTTGACTCTGCACCATGTTGCCATACTGGAATGATGTATGTGGCCTGTCTGCTCCACTTACAATCGAATATTTTACTATTACTGCTCTTACACTCTTCTCCCCCAACCCCCGCCCCCCCTGTTCAGCTGTGCCAGCAGTGCTACTGTGGAATTAGCTATCACTGCATTCCCAGATGAACCATCGCCCCACCAGTACTGAGAACAGAATGCTGCTAGGGGAGCGAGATGCACTCGGGGGACTTGTATAATAACTGGCTGCTCCTTCCCTTCTTCCTGATGATCACACATCCATTTCCTGCCTGTACTCTCTTAAGCTGCCAAGTGATCACCTCAAGAAACGTGCTATCCAAGAAGGTCTCGGTCTTGCGGAGTCACTGCAGTGATTCTCCCATTGATACCCCTTTCACCTGCATCGCTTAGTTGCCTAAAACGAAGTAAAGAACCGCCCTCTTCCTTGTTGGGCTTGCTTCATACAGGCTAAAAAAAGTTCTCCTGAATGCAACTTAGGAATTCTATGCTGTCTATACCTTTTATACTGAATGTATCCCAGTTAATATTACAGTAAATGAAATCACCCAATATTACTGCAATATGTTCATGAATCTGTCAGCCATTTGCCAACACATTGCTTTTTCTATCTCCCTCGGATTTTTTGGGGACCTACTGTACACTCCCAGCAATGTAGTTGTTCCGATTCTTCATTTAGCCTTATTTGGAGATCACTCTAGCATATCACCTCTTCTCATAGCTGCACTATTTGTAGGAATCAACATTGCCACACCATCCTTCTTAATCCTATCTCTATCTTGTTTGAAATACTTGTAACCAGGAATTTTGAGATGCAAATACTGCCCCTCTTTATGCCATGTTTCAGTAATTGCGAAGATATCATGCTTCAACATAACAATCTGTGCCGTCAGCTCCGCTGCCGTATTCACCATACTCCTTGCATTGAGGAATATGCCATTATGCACAGCAAAACTTATCTTTTGTCTATTTTCCAATCATTGTTTGCTCTGTCTTTCGAACTGCCATACTAATCTTCGACCTTCCAGTCTTGCTGTGCTTTCCTCCTTTCTGATTCTATGCTCATCTTCTAAAGAAGAAGTGACTGGAAGGCAGTTTCTATGGAATTCCGCAGGTCTTAGTAGTAGTCACTTTGCGTTTAGTGCTATATATCAATGCTTTAGACATAAATGTAGGGGGTATGATAAAGACGTTTTTAGATTATACTAAAATCGGCTGTGTGGTTGATGATGAAGTGGAAAACCAGAGATTGTTTGGCAGAACAGTAGAAACATGAATTCAATCATGAGGAGTCTGAAGTAATTTACTTGTGGAGGGTTATCAAGGCAAGGGAATGCACAATCAATGATAACACTCAGATATATAAGGGAGCAGGGGGTCCTTGGAGTGAAGTGTCACAGATCCATGAATGTGGAACGACAGTTGGTTAAGAAGGCATGCGGAATGATTATTTATTAGATGAGGCATACTCTATAAGAGCAGAGAGGTTATGCTTCAACTGGTAAAACAACATTTGGGCCAAAGTCAGAGTACTGCTTGAAGTTCTGTTCACCACATTACAGGAATGATGTGATTGTACGAGAGAGGCAACTGCACAGATTGATGAGTATGCGAGCATCCGACTGATGAAGCATCAATGTTCGGATTAATACATAATTTTACTTTCCAAACTCTGCAACTTATATGCAATCATTTTATTTCATATTTGATCGAGGGACACCTCAGCAAAAGAAAACGCAATTTGCAGCCGATGCTATCTGGAATTGTTCAATAAATAATAGAAACATTCAGCAGGTCAGGGAACATAGTTGGCGAGAGAAACACTGGGTTTACCTCTCAGGCCAATGAGCTCTCGGCAGATCGAATGTTTTGCAGCATTACTTCAAAGCATTGTGTGAGTTGCCTTTCAAACTATTAAGCAGCTTAAAAACAACACGAATAATATACTAGCATCCCCACAAAAAATGTTATCACCCATATGGTGGTCGAGCCTGGAAACAGGGCGTTAGCAACATCACGCTGTTGCCAACTGTGGTAAACGTCAGGACTGTGAGCAGCTAAATTAAACATACTTTTGTGCACTCGGCTGATATTTCCGCGACGATTCAATTCCTGGAATCATCCTTCAAGTACCTGCACGAATCTCTCTGCATACAGCCTGTAATTATCAATCATTCACTATCTTATCGGCAATTATGGTGCATATGTTACTGCGTGCCACAAATCGTCTTGGCATCAACGCAGTTCTCTGTGCCTGGTCTGCGGCGGATTACTTAGTCATATGCAGACAACGTTCGTACCCATCTTTAGATGTGGGACGAAGCATTGGTGTTGATACCTTTGCTTTCTGAGAGCAGTGATGCGAGAGGTTTGTGTTCTGTTCCGATCTCGAACCGGAGACCAAATATTTATTTGTGCATTTTCTTAACGCCGTATACAAAAGCCAGCGCTTCCTTCTCCACCATGCTATAGTCTCTTTCAGCCTTGGACAAATTTCAGGTTGCAGATGCAACTGGTTGCAGTTTGTCTGACACATTTGCTTGCTGTAACACATAACCGACCATGTAAGAGTACACGTCACTTGCTGGTAGCAAATGTTTACATAGTCATACAATACACGTAATTTCTTGGAGCACAGCATGTGTCTTGCCTTCTGAAATGCTGTTTCTTGAGATTTAAACCAAACCCAGTAGTCACCCTTGCGTAGCATCTAATGCAAAGTTTCCAGCAAAGGACTCAACTCCGGTAGAAAGTTAACAAAGTAGTTGAGGAGTCCCAGGAACGAACGCATCTCCCTCACGTTTTGTGCTCTGCGTGCATTCTTGAAGGCCTCCGCCTTGGAGTCTGTGGGACTGATAACGTGCACCGCCAATGGTTTCCCCAGAAAATCGAACTCTTGCACCTGGAAAACATACTTGAAGCGTTTCAGCCTGAGTCCCACTCGGTCCAGTCGCGTTGGAAACTCTTTCAGGTTGTGCAATTGAATGGTGGTGTTTCGACCAGTGTCGTCCTCGAACACCACTATAATGGAAGGGATTTCAGCAGAATCT
The DNA here is from genome assembly GCF_044704955.1 of Pristiophorus japonicus. NCBI lineage: Eukaryota > Metazoa > Chordata > Chondrichthyes > Pristiophoridae > Pristiophorus > Pristiophorus japonicus. The sequence goes on along the minus strand of NC_092001.1, from coordinate 15,614,552 downwards.
CCATGTTCCTCTGGAAGATGGCCGCTGCCAAGCGAATCCCAGAGGGGCATCTGTGATTCACGAACAGTCCTTTTGCATGTTGATGCAGGTCAACTTCTTTGACGGTTCAGCAAGCTCTTGCTTCAAGTAAGTGGAGGTGAGATCTAGCTTGGTGAACGACCTTCCCGCGGCTAGCGTTCCGAATAAGTCCTTCACTTTGGGTAGTGGATACTGATCCTGCAACGAGACTCGGTTGATAATCACCTTGTAGTATACGCAGATTCTGACCGACCCATCGCTTTTAGCATGGGCAAGATTGGACTGGCCCACTCGTTGAACGCGACTTGCGATATGATTCCCTTTTGTTGAAGCCTGTCCACCACGATTTCGACTTTCTCTCGCATCATATATGGGACTGCACGGAACTTGTTGTGAACGTGCCAATCACCAGGAAAAAGTTGGATCTCCACTGTGAAGTTGCCGATGACTGGCTCAAATAGTGCCGGGAATTTGTTTGGCATGTGAGCGCACGGGGCGTCATCCGCCAAGGACACGTCTTTGAATCGCCCCAGTTCTACTGGAACTTGCCGAGCCAGCTCCAGCCGAACAGCGTAGGGCCATCGCCTGGTGCAATCCATTGTGGTAAATCATGCACCAGTCCGTCATACGATACTTCCACTGCCGCACTGCCTGTCATAGTTATGAGTTATTTGGTGTAAATGCAAAGTGTAGTGTGAACCGCGCTCAGTTTTGGCCTCCATGCCTTGTTACTCCACAGTTTATCAAAGGCCTTCTTGCTGATTATCGATTGGCTTGCTCCCCTACCCAGTTTCATGGAGATTGGAATGCTGATAAGTTTGACTTTTATCATTATCGGAGGGCTTTTGGTGGTGAAGATGTGTTCCTCATGCACTTCCTATTCATCCTCCAGCTGGGTTGCCTCTCCTGCTCGTTCAGCGTGGTCTGCGCTGGATCCGTCGCTATCTGCTGATTGTGGCACATTGTGAGTCCAAGGTCGCTTGCACAATCGCTGAAGGTGCCCCATTGTCCTACAGCAACTGCACACATTGTGCTCAAAACGATATTGATGGGCTCTGCGACTGTTCCTGTAGCAGCAGTATGGCGTTAATGGAATCACATTAGCGCTCCCCAGCGGGCTTTGAGTCACCCTAGGCCTTTCGTGTACAGTCCTCCTGCTGACGGCATTATTTTATGCATGGTACTTGCCGGTTTACCTCGATTCTGTGAAGATATCTGCTTCGTGTTATCGCTCGTGGATATGAAGGCCTGGGCTATCTTGATGGCCTTGCTCAGTTCCAGGGATTCGGCAGAGAGCAGCTTGTGAAGGATGCCATCGTGGCAAATTCCAAGTCCGAAAAAGACCGGCAAAATTTCACCCAAGGATCCTGCAAATTCGCACTGCCCCAGAAGGCGTTTAGGGTCGACGATTAAACTCACCACGGTGTTGCCCACGGAGCGACGGTGTGTGTAAAAGCCGTACCTGGCCATCAGGATGCTTTCCTTGGGCTTGAGATGATCCTTAGCAATCGTGCAGAGCTATGATTTGTCCGTTAGTTTGGCCGGTGCCAGTCATTTCTTACGGAGGCCATATACCGATGACCCACATATGGTGAGGAGATTCGCCCTGAGCTTGATACCTGTTTCAGGCGTGACCAATTTGTTGGCCACAAAGTACTGGTCGAGGTGCTCAACGAACGCGTCCCAAACATTATCCTCAATAAATCTCAAAAGAATACCAATGGCAGCCATTTCTGCGTGAAAGTTGGTGGTTGTAACTCGTCGCCAGTTGTTATGTTTGGAATATATCCACGAGGCTGTGTTGTAGATTTAAACCAGTGCGACCTTGGTCTGTTTAATATAACTCCAAAGTGAGGCAGCAACGTGGTGGACTGCTTTTTAATGCCTGTTTGCACCAGAGTACACACACGTGACCCATTGGTCTTCCACTGGTGTGCCCTCTGGTGGCACGTCTTACACGTAATTAACATTCACATACATAACAAGAACCATCACATAATCCCAAACCATCAACATCGTCAGGGCTCACCAATCACCACAAACATAACTGGACAATCATCATTTTCGGCAGTCCCTCGAAATTCGAGGAACACTTGCTTCCACTCTAAAAGTGAGTTCTTAGGTGACTGGACTGTCCAATAAGGGAATTACTGTCTCTGTCACAGGTGGGACAGGCATTTGTTGAAGGAAAAGAAGGGTGGTGAGTCTGGTTTGCCACACGTTCCTTCCACTGCCTGTGATTGATTTCTGCATGCACTCTGCGACGAGACTCGAGTTGCTCAGCGCCATCCCGGATGCTCTTCCTCCAATTGGGGTGGTCTTTCGCCAGGGACTCCAAGGTTTCGGTGGAGATGTTGCCTTTTACCAAGAGGCTTGATGGGTGTCCTTGAAACGATTTCTACGCTCAACTGTGCATCGCTTGCCTTTTGGCATTTCCGAGTAGAGAGCTTGCTTTGGGAGTCTTGCATCAGGCATGTGAACAACGAGGCCAGCTCAATGAAGCTGGTCGTCTGTGGTCATTGCTTCGATGCTGGGCATGTCGGCCTGATCGCGGATAGTCATATTGGTGCGTCTGTCCTCCTGGGCCATTTGGAGGATTTTGCGGATACATCGTTGGTGGTATTTCTCCAGAGATTTTTGCCACTTAAAATGTAACTATTTACATGCGGCAGAAGCTGTTCCAGGAGAATGAAGTGGAGCATGAATGCCGGCATGGAATGCTTGGGCCAAATGGCCTGTTTCTGTGTCGTTGAAAATGAAGAAAAAAGCTGCAAACTGCAGGAAAATACCAATGCACTGGGCAGGTGGGCAGAAAAGGGCAAATGGAATTCAAATCGTATAATTGCGAGATAATGTATTTGGGGATGTCTAATAAGGCAAGGTAATAAACATTAATTGGTACGACGCTGAAATGTGTGGAGGAAAAAGGAACCACGACATGCAGGTCCACAGATCCCTGAAGGTAGCAGGCCAAGTAGATAATATTGTTCAGAGGGCATGTGGAATACTTGTCCATATTTCTTGCAGCATTGAATACAAGAGCAAGGAGGTTATACTTGAAATATAAAACACTGATTTGGCTGCAGCTGGAGCACTGTGTTCATTTATGGTCACCACATTTCAGGAAAGATTGATTGCATTGGAAAGTTTGCAGAGGAGATTAATGAAATGTGCCTGGACTGGAGAATTTTGCTTTAAGGAAAGATTAGAAATGCTGTTCTGTTTTCTATGGAACAGAGGACGCTTAGGCGAGACCATATTGAGGTGTATAAAATTATCAGGGGCCAAGATAGACTGGGTAGGAAGGACTTGTTTCCCTTGGCAGAGTGTTTTATAACCACGGGGAATATATTTAATGTTATTGGGGAAGTGCGGATCTTTCGTCAAGCTATGCGTTGATTGTGGGAGTCTGGAACTCACTGCCTGATTGGCTGGTAGCGGTCAGAAACCCTCACACAATTTAAAAATACTTGCATGAGCATTTAAAATTGCAGTAACCTACAGAGGGGACATGGAGCTGGAAAGTGGGATTTAGGCTGGGAAGGTCTTGGTCCGCCAGCACCTACACGATAGGATGAAATGTCACCTTTCCATGCTGTCAATTTTTGCATTTCCTACATTACAACAGTGACCACAATTTGGAAATACATAATTTGCTGCGAACTGCTTTGGGAAGTCCTCAGGTGATAGTCGCCGTAGAAATGAATGTTTTTTTCTTTCACAGCCTCTGAAAAAAGTGCATGGCAATAAGGCCAGCGAGCTCTGTTGTTTAGAGCCTGATGCGAATCTCGGCAAAGTAGCGGGTTTTATTCGCGTACTGGCTATTTATTTTATTCTTGGTGGTCGGGTGAAAGTATTTTAGAGCAGCTAAAATATTTAGGAAAGGAACTCACACGTGACCTGCAATACTTCTTTGCAATGCTGCAAAGCATTAGTTCTGCAGAGAGGTTATGGACCTGCGGCGTGTTTGCAGCATTTAATGAACGTTTGCATATCATCCGCTGCTTTGCTACGTCTCGTATTTCAATCACAGAATGGCTCACTGCAGCTGATTGGTCTACAGTGGAAAATATCAAACAGAAATGAATACAATTTCGGTGTCTAATCCTTCATTCTCACCGTTATGCAGCTCTGAACTGCAGCGGGCGCCTGGCCATTTGGCTCAGGCGTCTCACTTTAATGCAAACACTTATGTTATAAGAATATTTCAGATTCGAGGCTTGCGTTTGTGGTTTGGTCAAATCATGTTCAACTTTTAAACCCAAACCACGTTCACATTCATTAACTTAAGGTGATTTCTTTCCAAACATTGAAGGGCTCTTTATAAAAGGCATTTTTTCATGCTGTTTCCTGTGTCTATTTCTCACAGATCTTTGCAAATAGTTTCCAAAAAAACAACCATCACTAATTAATGCCTGTAAATTAATAGTGGTTACAATTCGAATATCAGCTTCGCAACAATCAGATTCTAGCGATATCCACGGGGAGCCAATTAAAGAAGTATACCTTTCGTGTAGAACCACTGCGAGCAAGGATTCTAACCTGCGTGGGGAAATACCAATTCAATTTCAACTCCAACACCTTAACCACTTGGTTATCGCATCTACGCTAACGATCTGCTTGAACAGTCCAATGATCGGTGCAAAATATCAGACAAATCGACTTTTAGTCAATGTAATGTTAGGCATACATAAATTTTGGGTTCGAGTCCCACCATAGACGATGTTTAGGTCAGGATTTGATGTTTCCTGGGCCGCACAATAAAATTTGCAGTAAATCAATACTTCAGAGATGTGAAACTGCGGCCTCTCACTTGCTGTTACAAAAAGGTTCCAATTATCCTGTAAATTATCTGGTCGCCCTGAGTCATTTGCACAGTAACAGGAGCATGACATCGAGCCTGTGACAGTCGGAGTCCATTAGCCCATCAAATCAGTTGCAAAGGACATGAGGAAGAACAGTAGAATTCTATTCTGTCGCGCGAACCTGCAGTATAGATGACGAGAAGGCAATGCCAAACCCATGATCAATTTGCACAGAAATTGGATTAGGCCATTCAACACCTCGAGCCAATTGCATCGGAGCAGGGGGATGCCATTCCATCCATCAAAATGATGAACAGTGTAATATATTTATGTTTGGGTTAACTGAGACAGAGTGTGCCACTGTCGGATGTTATTTAGACAATACAGGAAGTCGGATCTTGTTCTTAACCGAAGTGGGAATCAAATAAATCGGGTGCACACCAGAGGCAGTTTACAGTAAAATACTCTTCTGTTATCACACACAGGGACAGGAGGACATTTAGAGCCTCGAGGACATTAAACAGGCCGAGACCAATAATAGTGACATGATGATTCTCTCCTTCCACGGGGATGACATTCCTTACCTCCAACTGTTGCCCAGGAACAGGAGGAGTCATTCAACCCCTCGAGCAAATTACACAGGCGGCCCATCATAGTAGCCTGACTGTTATTTCACTGGACTTGTAATCTAGAGACAGAAAATTACAGGCCACCACCAGAGTAGGGTAATGCAAATTGAATTAAAGAAATGTGCAATTCAGAAGTATCAGTAATGGTGTCCATGATCGTATCCAACCCATCTGATTCACTCATCTCCTTTAGTAAAGGAAATCTGCGGACCTTCCCAGTCTGTGCCTATATGTGACGCTGGACCCGCAGCAACGTGGTTTAAACTTAACTGTCCGCTGAAATGGCCTGCCGAGACATTCAGTTGCATATGGTTGCTCATCAACACCTTAGCAAGGGCAATTAGGGATGGGCAACAAATGCTGCCCTTGCTAGTGATGTCCACATGCTTGAATTAATCAAATAAAACACGAGGAACACTCGATTCTTGCAAAGGAACAAGAAGACTCTCAAGCCAGGTTAGAGAATGCTGAAGCAGGAGACAACTAGATAGCTCGCTGGTTTAAATACATAAAGCAGGGAGTAGGTTTGAAAGGGACCTTTTCATATTGGCAGAAGTTGGGCAGTGGTGTTCCACAAGAACCTGTGCTGGGACCATTTTTTTTAAAGTTAGATTGAAAATTTGACCGAGGAAGCAAATACATAATTTTGAAATTTGCAGGTGACACCTAATTAGGGGGATGGGTCAAATGTGAGGAGGATCGCAACAAATTAGAGGAGGGCATTAACAAACTTGCATTTGGGTTTCAAACCAAAACATGTGAGGTTTTATATTTTGTTCAGAAAATAGGATGGTTACATATTTTTGGAGGATGCCAGTCTGGGTGGCATAGTTGATCAAAGCGATCTCGGAAGAAAAATGCACAAAACTCTAAAAGTTAAGACACAGGTTATCAAGGCAATAAAAAGTCTACGACAACGAGAATATTTATTTCGACACGTACAGAATATAAAAGTAGCGACGTTAATCTCAATCTTTATTTAACCTTTGTTCGACCACACAGAGTGCGACTTAAGTTCCATTCGCCATATTATAAAAAGCATACAGAGGAATTGAAGAGGAGGCAGAGAAGATTTACAAGGATGATACCTGAACAGCCAGTGTACACATATCAGGAAAGGATGAACAGGATGGGTCGATTTTCACTTGAAGAAAGGAGTCTGAGGCGTTACCCAGGTTTGGTAATGTTTTTACAAGGTAACGGTAGAGTGAGGTATATGCTTGGACATAATGTTACAGCTTGTGTGGTTTAATATTCTGCGGCTGCTGATTGTCCGACAGCAACTCAAGGATGGCCAGCTTTGAGCTGCTCGATCTCTTCAGAATCTATCTCATTTAGCACGGTAGTAGTGCCAGACAACATGATGAAGAGTGTCCTTCGTGTGAAGACAGGACTTTGTATCCACAAGGTTTGTCCAGTGTTCACTACTTACAATATTGCAATGGACAGTTGCATCTGCGACAGACAGATTGGTGAGGAGGAGGTCAAGTAGGTATTTTAATATCGGAGCGGCAGCAGTGAGGGAGAACTGCACTTTCGGAGTTGCTGACTTTCGGTTGAGATCTAAAAACCGAGACCCTGTCTGCCCTCCTAGCTGGACGTAAAAGATCCCAGGCCCACTATTCGGAAGGAGAGCAGGAGAGTTCACTCCGGTGTCATGGGGCCAATGTACATCCTTCAACACACATCTGGTCACTATCACATCGTGGGTTCTTGCTGTTGCAAATCTGCTTTTGCATTTCCTACATTACAAAAGTGACCACACTTTAAAACTACTTAACTAGCTGTGAACCGCTTGGGAAGTCTTAAGGTGAACGACGCTGCAGAATTGCTCGTTTTTTTTCCTTTCGATCGTCCGATAAAAGTACACGATAGAAGGGCGGGTTAATTCAGATGGTTAATGCATGGTGCTGTTAACGTGAAGACCGTGGGTTCGATCACCGTACGGGATATTTTTTTTTTTTTGCGTGGGAGTGGGCGGTGTTGCGAGTACCTTAGCTACGTTATTTTAAAGCAATTTAACATTTAGGAACGAAATTCACAAAGGCCCTGCAATACATTGAAGCAATGCTGCAAAATCTTAGTTCTGCCAAGAGTTCGTGGATCAACGGAGTGTTTCCAGCATTTACTGAACAATTCTATTATCTCCAAGAATTTGGGACTTATCCTATTTCAATCAGGTAATGGCCCACTGCAGCTGAGTGATTTGCGGTTCTCAGTATGGAACTGAAATAGATACAATTCCGGTGAATCTTCGCTCATGCTCACCATTATTCTGCTGTGCACTGCAAGAGCAGCGTCGTCTAATCGATAAACATAAGAACATAAGAACATAAGAATTAGGAACAAGAGTAGGCCATCTAGCCCATCGAGCCTGCTCCGCCATTCAATAAGATCATGGCTGAGCTGGTAGTGGACTCAGCTCCACTTGCCCGCACGCTCCCCGTAACCCATAATTCCCTTATTGGTTAAAAATCTATCTATCTCTGACTTGATTACATTCAATGAGCTAGCCTCAACTGCTTCCTTGTGCAGAGAATTCAACAGATTCACAACTCTCTGGGAGAAGGTATTCCTTCTCAACTCGGTTTTAAATTGGCTCCCCCATATTTTGCGGCTGTGACCCCTAGTTCGAGTCTCCCCGAACAGTGGAAACAGCCTCTCTGCCACTAACTTGTCTATCCCTTTCATGATTTTAAATGTTTCTAAAAGATCAGCCCTCATCCTTTTGAACTCCAAAGAGTAAAGACCCTGTTTACTCAATCTATCTTCATAAGTTAACGCCCTCATCTCCGGAATCAGCCGAGTGAATCGTCTCTGTAACCTCTCCAAAGCCAGTATATCCTTTCTTAAGTAAGGTGAGAAAAACTGTACGCAGTACTCCAGGTGCGGCCTTACCAATACTCTATACAGTTGCAGCAGGACCTCCCTGCCTTTGTGCTCCATCCCTCTCGCAATGAAGGCCAACATTCCATTCGCCTTACTGAGTACATGCTGCACCTGCAAACTAAATTTTTGGGATTCATGCACAAGGACCCCAAGATCCCTCTGCACTTCAGCATGTTGTAATTTCTCCCCATTCAAATAACATTCCCTTGTACTGTTTTTTTTCCCAAGGTGGATGACCTCACATTTTCCGACATTGTATTCCATCTGCCAAATCCGACCCCATTCGCTTAACCTATCCAAATCTCTTTGCAGCCTCCCTGTGCCCTCTACACAACCCGCTTTCACACTCATCTTAGTGTAATCTGCAAATTTTGTTGCACTACACTCTGTTCCCTCTTGCAGCTCATCTATGTGTATTGCAATCAGTTGTTGTCCCAGCACCGATCCCTGTGGCACACCACTAAACATCGATTTCCAACCCGAAAAGGGCGCATTTATCCTGACTCTCTGCTTTCGGTTCACCAGCCAATTCTCTATCCATGCTGATACATTTCCTCTGACTCCGCATATCTGTATCTTCTGCTGTAACCTTTTGTGTGGCACCTTATCGAATGCCTTTTGCTAATCTAAATACAACACATCCATCGGTACACCTCTATCCACCATGCTCGTTATATCCTCAAATATTTCCAATAAATTAGTTAAACATGATTTCCCCTTCATGAATCCATGCTGCTTCTGCTTGATTGCAATATTCCTATCTAGATGTCCCGCTATTTCTTCCTTAATGATAGTTTCAAGCATTTTCACCACTACAGATGTTAAATTAACCGGCCGATAGTGACCTGCCTTTTGACTGCCCCCTTTTTTAAACAGCGGCGTTACATTAGCTGCTTTCCAATCCGCTGGTACCTCCCCAGAGTCCATAGAATGTTGGTAGATTATAATGAATCCATTTGCTATAACTTCCGCTATCTCTCTAAATATCCTGGGATCCATTTCATCAGGATCAGGGGACTTGTCTACGTTGAGTCCCTTTAGCCTGTCCAGCACTCCCACCCTCGTGATAGTGATTGCCTCAAAGTCCTCCCTTCCCACATTCCTATGACCAGCAATTGTTGGCATGGTTTTTGTGTCATCCACTGTGAAGACCGAAGAAAAATAATTGATTAACTTCTCAGCCATTTCCACATTTCCCATTATTAAATCCCCTTTCTCATCTTCTAAGGGACCAACATTTACTTTAGTCATTCTTTCCCGTTTTATATATCTGTAAAAGCTTTTATCTGCTAAAGAGGCTGTCTTCGGTGCAAACACTGATGTTATCAGAAGTTTGTAGGTTTGAGTACTGCCTAATCTTTTCAGCTGATCAGCTGAATGTTGTTTGTTGCCAAACAATGCAGCGCTCTTTGTAAAAATGCACTTTTTAATGCTGTACTTGCGTATATTTCTCACTCATCTTTGCAATGTTTCGAACAAACAAACAATCACGAATTATTGTTAGTAAATTATTTGTGTTTCCAATTCGAATAATAGGTTTGCATCAATCTTTGTAATAAAAGGCAGTTGAGGGATTTCGGTTCAGTCTCGGTTTCAGTCATCTCATCAAGGAACCGATTAAAGCAAATAAAATGCTTACTATCGAATCGCTGCGAGCTGTGTTCGAACCTGCGTGAGGAAACCCCATTGGATTTCAAATCCAAAATCTTAACCACTCGGCCATCGCGGCTACATTTTGTAATTATTTTAATAATCTAATGCTCGGTTGAAAAATTAAGACAATTGGTGGGCATGCTTGCCCTCTTATATCTCCAAGACGATGTGAAAGCTGAATCGAAGAATCACTGAATCTCACAGCACAACAGGAAGCAATTCGGCCAGGATTGGAAGGATTTGCTTATCATGAAATATTGAACAGACAGTGGAGCTTTTTTCTGCAGAAGACAAGGCAGATATTGTCTTTAATATTCTGAAGTGATATGATAGCATCGACGTGGAGAAAATATTTGCAGAATTTCAGAATTACATTTCATCAAGACAGACACCGATGAATTCAGTAGGCAATTCAAGAATAACTTCTTTACCAAAAATTGATCAGAATGTGGAATTGCTCCCACGGGCACTAATAGAGGCGAGTAACACAGATGCATTAAAGAGGGAGCAAGCAAAGCACATGAATGTGAAAGTAATAGAAGGATATGCTAATTGGATGAGTTGAAGTAGGAGAGAATTGATCCGGGCCTGGGGACTTACTACTTTCAAATCTGCTAAAAGCCTGAATGCTTCCTCTCTCTCTATGTTTGTTTCATCCAGAATATCACACTTCTTCTCGATGGCAGTACCTGCTTTGTCCCTTTCCTTTGTGGAAAAAGTTAAAAAGTATTTGTTAAGAATCTCAGCAAAATCTTGCACCTACACACAAAGATTACCCCCATGGTCTCGAAGGGGTCCATCCTTTCTTTAGTTACCATCTTATTCTTCATATATTTATCGAACATCTTTGGGTTTTCCATAATGTTACTAGATAAGAATTTTTCATGCTCTCTCTTAGCATTCCTAATATCATTTTTAATTTTGTCTCTTAACTTTCTGTGTTCCTCCAAAGATTCATTAGTATTTAGCCGTTGCCATATGAAAAAGCGTCCTTTTTTCTTAATCCTCCCTTGTCAGTCCCTAGAAATCCATGCGTCCTCGACTTATTTTCCCCAGCCTTTAATTTTAAGCGCACATGCTTGGCCTTAGCCTTCCTGATCTTCTCCTTGAATGGCTCCCAATGTTGCGAAAATGATTTACCTACAAATAGCTGTTTCCTGTCCACTGTGGCCAAAACACTCCTCAACTTAGCAAAATTAGCTGTTCCCAAATTTGGGACTTTTATTCCAGCCCATCATTTTCCTTATTCACAGATAACTTGAATCTGACTGAAATATGGTAGCTAGCAACCAATTGCTCTCCTACAGATACCCCTTTAACCTGCCCACTTTCATTTCCGAAAACAAAATCCAAATCCGCCACATCTTCTCTTGGTCTTGTTGCATACTTACTAAAAGAAATTATCTTGAATACATTTTAAGAATTGTACACTCTCTCCCCTTTACAATATCTGTGTCCCAATATTTGGATAGTTAAAATCCGCGACTATTACAACCCTATGTTTTATGACCCACAGCAATTTGCCTGTATATTTTATCCGCCATCGCCCTCCGACAGTTTTGGGGTCTATAATACACACGCAGCAGTGTGATCTCCCCTTTATTATGTTTCAATTCGACCCATATGACACATTTGATGTTCCCTCTAACATTTCATCCCTCTTCTATCCTGTGCCTCGGCAAATTAAGGAAAGCATTCAGTATGTCTTCTGAAAGACCGTTTTTGCATGTCCTGCAAAATTCGCAGATTTGTGGACATGCTTTCAAAGTTCCCTTTGTTCCACTACACTTCTCCGTGTCCTGCCATGTAACGTGCTTTCCTTTGCCTGGTTCGCCCTCCTCAAATCTATTACGTCACCTTTCTACAGATTGGTTTCCATGAGCCACGATTCTGCCCAGCTGACCATTTCATTGATATCTTCCTGCAATCAACAAGTTATTTTTCATTATCTAACACAGAGCCAATTTTTGTATCATCTGCAAACGTTTTAATCATTTGCCCTTCATTCCAATCTAAATCATTGATTCATACCACAAAGCAAAAGGAACCCCCTACAGAGTCCTGCGGATCCTCCCTCGAACAGCCTACATTTACAAAAACACCTATTGCTCTTTGATTCCTGCTGACGAAACAATTTTGGATTAAATTTTGCCACTTTGCCTTGGATCTCATGGGCTTTTATTTCGTGAACATTCTGCCATATGGGACCTTGTCTTAAGCCTTACTAAAATCTACAGGCACTACTAAAAAATTCACTACCCTCATCAGCACTCCTTGTTACCTCCTACGAAAATGAAATCGATTTATGCAGACACGACCTTCCGTTAACAAATCCATGCTGACTGTCCTTGATTAATTTGTGTCTTTCGAAATTAATATTTATCCTGTTCCTCAGAATCTTTACAAATAATGTTCCCATAACCGAGGTAAGGCTGACTGGTATTTAATTGTTCATCTATCCATTTTTAAACAAATATACGACATTAGCAGTCCTCCAGTCCTTTGGCAGGCACATGTAGCCAGAGAGTATTATGATGATCAGACTTTGGACTATTTCCTCTTTTGCTTCTCGGCACTGTGGAGTTTCCGACCTTCAAAGCTGTTAAATGCCTCAATACTACCTTTCTCACTATGTTTATTTCAGATAATATTTCACACTTCTCACTGATTGAAAAGCCTGCATCGCCCCTCACTTTTGTGAAAACTGTTGCAAAGTATTCATCAAAAGCAGACACAAATATTCTGCCTCCACACACAGATTACATTTATCGTCTCTAATCATCGCTACACTTTCTTTTGATATCCTTTGCTCTTAATGAATTTGTAAGTCTTTCCATTTTCCTTGATTTACTTGGCAATATATTTTCATTCTCTCACTTTGCTTTCCCAATTTCCTTTCAAATTTCAACTTTCCACTTTCTTTTCTCTTCTCGATTTTCTGAATTATTGAGCACAAGCTTTGGCATATGTCCCCCTAATTTTTTTATTCTGCGCTGCAAGCAGATTGACATCCAAGGGGCTTTAGATTTGCCCGACCTGTACGGATTCGAATATAATCCTCGTTGTTATTGTGCTGACAATTTGGTGCTTCTGTTTGTTTTGTTAATCACCGTAAGCTAATTCATCTGTTACTCCAAGTATGCTAGTCTCAGCTCATGTCATGTCTCATACTATTAACATATATAGTAATGGAAAAACATGTGTAGGATTATGGGGAGGCTGACTAATTTGATAGTTCACTCAAGGACACAATACAGGCTGGAGTGAGTTCACACATTCTTCTTTCCGTACATTATATGAGATTTCAATATGCAATGTTTTGCGTTGTTTTTTATAGGAGGCTAATGGGTCCGGTGATTTGATTCTCACTTTGGGATTGTCAGTGTTGCAATGCAACAGATCCAGGGTGCAAATTCCGGACTGTCGTCGCTTGCGTTTAGTCAAAAATCACCTTCTCACAGCCGAACGACATTGCAGACAAGATCAATAATTTAAATTAAAAACATGTGAATTTGCGCAATATTTTGTACATCGTCCGAAATCACAGAACTTCACAGGATCATTATTAAAACCAACCAAATGAGTAAAGGTACAGGTTTCCGGGTTTGAGCGGCCCTGTGTCTCATTGCACATCTTACACACGTGGGATGTGAGAGTAGCGACTGTTTACAGAGCGTGAGCAGAATGGAGCGACTGTTTACAGATTGGGAGCAGAGAGGAGCGGCTGTTTACAGAGCGGGAGCAGAGCGGAATGGTTGTTTACAGAGCGGGAGCAGAGAGGAGCGGCTGTTTACAGATTGGGAGCAGAGAGGAGCGGCTGTTTATAGAGCGGGAACAGAGAGGAGAGGCTGTTTACAGAGCGGGAGCAGAACTGAGTGGCAGTGTCAGGCGCTGGACCTGTAGCATGTCTCGAACAGTTGCTGAATAAAATCTTTTTCAGCATCGGAAGAACTTTGCTGTGTTTTATTGTTGGGGAGGGCATCAAACAGGAAATTATGGGTGCATGCAATAAAGGTGTAGCAGTTATAATGGGTGACTTTAATATGCACATAGATTGGGCTAGCCAAACTGGAATAAATACGGTGCAGGAGGATTTCCTGGAGTGCATAAGTGATGTTTTTCTGGACCAATATGTTGAGGAACCAACTAGGGGGGAGGTCATCTTAGACTGCGTGTTGTGTAATGAGAGAGGATTAATTAGCAATCTCATTGTGCGAGGTCCCTTGGGGAAGAGTGACCATAATATGGTGGAATTCTGCATTAGGATGGAGAATGAAACAGTAAATTCAGAGACTATGGTCCAGAACCTAAAGAAGGGTAACTTTGAAATATGAGGCGTGAATTGGCTAGGATAGATGGGCGAATGATACTTAGGGGGTTGACTGTGGATGGGCAATGGCAGACATTTAGAGACCGCATGGATGAATTACAACAATTGTACATTCCTGTCTGGCGTAAAAATAAAAAAGGGAAGATGGCTCAACCGTGGTTAGCAAGGGAAATCAGGGATAGTATTAAAGCCATGGAAGTGGCATACAAATTGGCCAGAAATAGCAGCGGAACTGTGGACTGGGAGAAATTTAGAATTCAGCAGAGGAGGACAAAGGGTTTGATTAGGGCAGGGAAAATGGAGTACGAGAAGAAGCTTGCAGGGAACATTAAGGCGGATTGCAAAAGTTTCTATAGGTATGTAAAGAGAGAAAGGTTTTTAAAGACAAACGTAGGTCCCCTGCAGTCAGAATCAGGGGAAGTCATAACGGGGAACAAAGAAATGGCAGACCAATTGAACAAGTACGTTGGTTCGGTATTCTCTAAGGAGGATACAAACAACCTTCCAGATATAAAAGGGGTCAGAGAGTCTAGTAAGGAGGGGGAATTGAGGGAAATCTTTATTAGTGTCGGGAAATTGTGTTGGGGAAATTGATGGGATTGAAGGCCGATAAATGCCCAGGGCCAGATGGACTGCATCCCAGAGTACTTAAGGAGGTGGCCTTGGAAATTGCGGATGCAATGACAGTCATTTTCCAACATTCCATTGACTCTGGATCAGTTCCTATGGAGTGGAGGGTAGCCAATGTAACCCCACTTTTTGGAAAATGAGGGAGAGAGAAAACAGGGAATTATAGACCGGTCAGCCTGACCTCAGTAGTGGGTAAAATGATGAATCAATTATTAAGGATGTCATAGCAGTGCATCTGGAAAATGGTGACATGATAGGTCCAAGTCAGCATGGATTTGTGAAAGGGAAATCATGCTTGACAAATCTTCTGGAATTTTGTGAGGATGTTTCCAGTAAAGTGGACAAAAGAGAACCATTTTATGTGGTATATTTGGACGTTCAGAAGGCTTTCGACAAAGTCGCACACAAGAGATTAATGTGCAAAGTTAAAGCACATGGGATTGGGGGAAGTGTGCTGACGTGGATTGAGAACTGGTTGTCATACAAGAAGCAAAGAGTAGGAGTAAACGGGTACTTTTCAGAATGGCAGGCAGTGACTAGTGGGCTGCCGCAAGGTTTTATGCTGGGGCCCCAGCTGTTTACATTGTAGATTAATGATTTAGACGAGGGGAATAAATGCAGTATCTCCAAATTTGCGGATGACACTAAGTTGGGTGGCAGTGTGAGCTGCGAGGAGGATGCTATTAGGCTGCAGAGTGACTTGGATAGGTTAGGTGAGTGGGCAAATGCATGGCAGATGAAGTATAATGTGGATAAATGTGATGTTATCCACTTTGGTGGTAAAAACAGAAAGACAGACCATTATCTGAATGGTGACAGATTAGGAAAAGGGAAGGTGCAACGAGACCTGGGTGTCATGGTACATCAGTCATTGAAGGATGGCATGCAGGTACAGCAGGCGGTTAAGAAAGCAAATGGCATGTTGGCCTTCATACCGAGGGGATTTGAATACAGGGGCAGGGAGGTGTTGCTACAGTTGTACAGGGCCTTGGTGAGGCCACACCTGGAGTATTGTGTACAGTTTTGTTTTCCTAACTTGAGGAAGATAATTCTTGCTATTGAGGGAGTGCAGCGAAGATTTACCAGATAGATTCCCGGCATGGCGGGACTGACCTATCAAGAAAGACTGGATCAATTGGGCTTGTATTCACTGGAGTTCAGAAGAATGAGAGGGGACCTCATGGAAAAGTTTAAAATTCTGACGGGTTTAGACAGGTTAGATGCAGGAAGAATGTTCCCAATGTTGGGGAAGTCCAGAACCAGAGGTCACAGTCTGAGGATAAGGGGTAAGCCATTTAGGACCGAGATGAGGAGAAACTTCTTCACCCAGAGAGTGGAGAACCTGTGGAATTCTCTACCACAGAAAGTAGTTGAGGCCAATTCACAAAATATATTCAAAAGGGAGTTAGATGAAGTCCTTAGTTCTCGGGGGATCAAGGGTTATGGCGAGAAAGCAGGAAGTGGGTACTGAAGTTTCATGTTCAGCCATGAACTCATTGAATGGCGGTGCAGGCTAGAAGGGCTGAATGGCCTGCTCGTGCACCTATTTTCTATGTTTCTATGTTTCTATTGCGCTTCACTTTCTACTAACAAATGCAATAATTAATTGGTCTGGCATAAAGATTAAATAACAAACCAATGTAAGCGTTGGTGGGTCAGGGGTAGAATTCTCGCCTGTCACGCGGGAGACATGGTTATTGTGCAAATAATGAACATAACAAATCCCTTAAACATTGTTGCTTTTTAAAGTATAAATTAAATAAAAACTGTGAGCGAAAATCGAAATTAAAGATCACTTGGTTCTGAGGATACAGATTGCACCAACAATGATCAGCTCTTCCTTCAAATTGAGGCTAGCCCAGAGAAAACGTGCGATCTAGACATCATTGCAACCCTTTGCCGTTTAACTGGAATCAGAAGCGATATCATTGCAGCACAAGTTCCAAAGCCGACAAATGCAGCCGCATCTATCGGAAGGATGGAGCAGCATGAAGAGGCCTGGCCTGGAAATCGGCGCGGTCCCATCTTGCAAGACCTTCAGCAGGCCAGTGAAATTGGAAGGAGCAGCATGCAGCTGCCCGGCCCAGAAATTGGCGCGGTCCCAGCCTGCAAGAACATCAGCAGGACGGGGCCTTTAGAGGTAGAAGCTTGCGGCTTCATGCCATTGCAGGGAGCAGCGCGTGCTGCTGCAGGAGGGCGACGGCTATGAAGCCACATCATTGATTGCAGTGCGGGCAGGCACAGCTGGAGAGGTGAAGGAGCGGCAAGAGTCCACAAGTGTAAGTGTCTGTTCTCTCGAGACTCGTGAATCTGGGGCCCAGAAGAGACAAGAGCCCAAGAGCAGCATGGGCCAGCACAAACAACGATATGCGTGCGCGCTTATTTTGTGCAGCAGAGCTGGTCTCCAGTTTGTCTTGCGTATTCCTTGCCACTGGATCAAGTCCTAGCTCTGTCAAATCCGTGAGTTTGCTGGAATGTAACGGCCACCACACGTGAAAAAGTCCAAGCATGATGTAGGTTGCGATCTGGAATATTAGGACCTTAATTGATACACCTGTGTACTCATTGCTCTTTGGCGTGGGAGCAAGTCATCCTCGCTACGAGAGACTGCCTATGATGATGATAAATAGAAAATACTGGAAAGACACAGAATTTGAGGCAGTATCCTGGAGAGCGAAACAGAGGTAACGTTTCAGATCGGTGATGCGCCCTCAAATCATGTTCAGAGGAGGGTGCAAAGAGCTGCAGCTGTTAAAATGCGGGAGCAGATAAGACATGTGTTCGATTTCCGGCCAAATTCCAATCTCCCGGTTTTCGAATGAATTTCAGTATGCATATTAAATTTTAAAAGTTACGTGAAGCGCTGTGCAAAGAAAACTCCCATTTGGGGATTTGAGACCGTCATATCTCGGTCTGTGACGCAGCTCCATTTGCATTGCACTCTCCGCGCTGCAGATATCGGCCAGGCTGGGACTATGTTC
The DNA here is from genome assembly GCF_044704955.1 of Pristiophorus japonicus. Lineage (NCBI taxonomy): Eukaryota > Metazoa > Chordata > Chondrichthyes > Pristiophoridae > Pristiophorus > Pristiophorus japonicus. The sequence goes on along the minus strand of NC_092001.1, from coordinate 15,596,617 downwards.
ATCCTAAAAACAGTTGTTGCTTTTCTGGTGAGAAGAAAGCTAACTGCCCTAATTGCTCAATGCAGCAACAGGATATATATAAAAATCAGCTTTCGACCAACCGGCATTGCTTGATTCCTAAGCTGGGCGGTATGTTTCAATTCATTCACAATGTGGCTGGTTTACTGTTCCAACAAGATGACTACGTCATTGTCTTGTCTTGGGATCGCAACCACGACCGCATCACCCACGCCATGACAATAGCTGATGATTGCAAAATGGACCACCGCCTAATCTATCCTGTTATTAAATGAATGTAGACTCAAAACCGCTGCGGAAGCAGAAATGCTGGCAGAGGAAAAACAACTCTGGAGCACTCAAAGACCCGAATAAGAATGTCCTATTCAGATAGCGACTCGCAACCAACTTCAGGAATTCCAGTCAGCTGGAGAAGCAGAGTGTCCACAGTGCCTGATCGGCCTTCAAGGACTGTATTGTTAGCATCGCTTTAGAGACGCTTGATAAATCCATGAGGAAACATCAATACTGGTTCGACGAGAATGACCAGGAGATCCAGGAGCTAATAAGCCACAAATGCAAGTCATTGTTGAATTAGAAACAGATGCACATCTCGAGAGCAAGAAAGCAGTTCTTTAGACGTCTGAAAGCCGCGATCCAAGATAAATCTCGCGACCTAAATAACGGATGGTAGGTGGAAATAGCGCAGGAGATCCATCAACTAGCTGACAAACACGACGTGCAAAGATTCATTGGCGCAACCAAGATCAATTATGATCAAGCAGTGAAGTTTGTACCCCATTTAGGCCAGAAACGGAAGAGTAACTAGAAGGACAGAGAAGCAGTGAGTGCCCGCTGGAAGGCGTACTTCAAGATGTGTTTATCAGAGACTTTGTCTTTGACATGAGTGTCCTCGATTCCATTCGACAGCATGCTACCCGTCACCAACTCAGAAAAACCGCAGCCTGGCACAAAGTTCAAAAGGCCATCCGATAATTGAAGAGCAAGAAGGCCTCAGCAGCACTTGGAATCCCCGCCGAAGCAATAAAGCATGGCGGCAAATTACTTTTGTCGCGAATCCATTCACTCATTTCCCTTATTTGGAATGAGGAGTGCAGGCCAGCAGATTTCCGAGACGTTGTAAACGTGACTAGCTTCAATAAAGGCGACAAGTCCATATGCAATAATTACAGAGGAGTTTCCCTGCTGCCTGCCACAGAGAAAGTCATCGAAAGAATCCTCCTTAATCCCATTCTCCCAGTGACTGTCGAGGTCGCACATTCGTAGTACTCATTCTGCCCACTGAGGGGCACAATGGACATGATCTTCACCGCGCGCCAAATGCAAGAAAAACGCAGGAAGCAGCATCGATGTCTGACATATCCAAGAGATTCATTGGATCTTCATACACATGGGTTGGCAGATTTAGATTCAATTTGAAATCTTTAGGAGCAACAGGAGGTTTAAAGCAACATTTATGAATGCATGGGGAGGGGACGATTCTGTGCTTTTCAGTTTATAACACGGAGACTTTGCCGCTTGGTTACCGTGCCTCAGACCCACCGAGCTGATGTCAATATTTCCAATGGTAAGTACTTGCGGCGCTGAAAATTCGAAATTCAAACAGAACAAGCTGGAAATATTGAGCAGGACAGAATGCATTTCTGGAGAGCTAAGTAAATTTAACCTGTCAGATCGATGGCTAACCTTCACAACTGGAGACAGTTGGAGTTGTAGCAGGTTTTGAACAGGTACAGAGGCAGGAAAGTGGTTGGAGGCTGGTGAAGGAACAAAGAGGAAGATATGTGACAGTGTGGAAGGCAGGAGAAATGAAATGAATCAAGGGATTGATTGTGCAAAGCAAAATGAGATAATATTGGTACAAGGAAAGAAACAAAAGATGTGTCCAGAGGATCACTAAATGGGAACAGCAGAATCATTAACAACAGCTAGTGTCCAAAAAATGGGAGCAGTCTTTATGACCTTCGGTTGTTGTACCCAATCTTGAGTACAGAAGAATGTAAACTGCCGAAACGAAAGATGAGGTGCCGTTCCTAGAACTTACGTTGAGCTTCATTTCAGCAAGAACATCGATCTCAGAGGGGGTGTGGGGCGGAGAATTAAAATACCTTGTGACCGGATGCTCAGTGTCAAGCTTGCTGCCTGACTCCTGGTGCTCCACAAAGTCATCACCCAATCTGTGCCTGCTATCACCAGTGACGAGGAGACCACATGATGAGCAGCGAATACAGTATAACAAATATAAAGAAATGCAAATAACACAATGTTTTACCTGGAAGGTGTGTTTGGGGCGCTGGACAGTGGGTAGAAAGGAGATAACAACGCGATTGCCTGGGAAGATGCCGTGGGAAGGGGAGGGGCTGCTTCGAGTGACTGTGGAATGGACCATTGTATAGCGGAAGGAGCGTTCCCTTCAGAAATGCTGGACTGGGAAGAGAGGAGAAGAAGTTTTTGGTTATTAAATCACGCTAGAAGAGGCAGACATGTTGGAGGATGATCCGTTGAGTCTGGAGGCTGGTTGGATAGAAGGTGAGTGCAAGTGTAAACCCGAAATATTTTGCGTGAGAGCGAGAGAAACGGTGAGAGCAGAATTGCGGATAATGGGACGAACATGGTCGAGTGCAAAGTCGAACACGATGCAGTGGAATCTTCGGTTAAGGCATATGAAACACTTCTCTTTATAAGTCGAAATATTGACTACAAGACCAAGGACGTTATGCTTGAACTGTAAAAAACCCTGTTTGGCAGTAGCAGGAATAGAGGAGATTTATTAGAATGTTGCCTGGGCTCGAAAATTTTAGCTTTGAGGAAAGATTGGAGATGCTGGATCTATTTTGTTTGGAACAGCGGAGGCTAAGGTGAGACCAGATTCAGCTGTGTAAAATTATGAGCAGCCTCGATGGAGTGGATAGGAAAGATCGGTTTCCTTTGGCAGAGTGGTCAACAACCAGGGGACATAGATTTAAAGTAATTGGTGTGGGATATGACCAGATCTGATGGGAAATGTCTGCACGCAGTGAGTGGTGGGGGTCGGTCGGGAACTCACTGCCTGAGGGGCAAGAAACCTCACCACATTTAGAACATACTTGGATGCGCCCTAAAAGAGCCATAACCTACATGGCTATGGACCAAAAGCTGTAAAGTGGGATTCGACTGGATAGAGATTGGTCGCCAGGCGCGGACAGGATGGGCCGAAATGGAGTCCTGCTGTGCTTCTATATCGAAGATTTTCTGATACTATGAAGTTCCCTCTACTGTGTCCCTATCAAAAAATCTGAAGGCCGGTAGACCAGGGGGTAAGCTACAATGTAAAGCTTCCTTGCTGACTCGCATCAAACAATACCAGGGCAGGCAGAGCACGTTTTACATTCAGAGTAAAACTCCCTCGACACTGTCCCAACAAACAGTCGCAGGGATTGTGCAGTACGGGTTAGATACAGAGTAAAGCTCCCTCTACACTGTCGCATCCATCTCTTCGAGTGCAGTTACTGGATGGGTTGGATAGCGAGTAAAGCTCCCTCTCCTGTGTTGGATCAAGCAATCATATGGCAGGTAAAGCATCGGTTACATTCACAGCAAAGTTTACTCGAGACTGTCCCATTAAACAGTCCCAGAGCAGGTACAGCACAGCTATTATATACATAAAGCTCCCTCTCCACTGTCCCATCAAGCTCTCGCAGGGCTAATTATGTTCAGCGTAAAGCTCATTCTAAATTGTGCCATCACGCATTACTAGGACACGGACAGCATGGATTAGATACAGATTAAAGTTAACTCCACACTGCCAAATCAAAACTTCCAGTGCAGGTACAGCTCAGGTTAAAGACAGACTAAAGCTGAAGCTAAATTGTCCTATAAAAGAGCCCGTGGATAGCTTCAGCAGGGGTAAGATCGAGAGGAAAGCTACCTCCTCGATGTCGCATCAAGCAATCCAAGTGCTGTTAAACCACCGGTTACATTCAGAGCAAAGATCCCTCGACACTGTCCCATCAAACATTGCCTGGATAGCTTCAGCATGGGAAAGATAGAGAGTAAAGGTCGCTTTTCACTCTCCCTTCAAACATTAGCAATGTAGGTCCAGCTCGGGTTAGATAAAGAGCAAAGCTCACTCTGCACTGTCACATCAAACACTCGCTGGATAATTTGAGCAAGCATTTGACACAGATTACATCTCACTCGACACTGTCATATCAAATACTCCCAGGGCAGTTACAGCACGTTTTAGATACAGAGTAAAACTCCTTCAAAATTTTCCAATCAAACATTCCCAGGGCATTTACAGCAAGTAGTGAGATACAGGCTAAATCTCATAAGAAGTTAAAAAACATAAGATATAGAATTAGGAGTCTGCCATTTTGCACCTCGATCTTGTGCGCCATTCAATACGATGAAATGCGTTCATGGCTGATTTGATCATGGATATAGTTCCACTGTCCTGCCCGCTCCGCATAACCCTTTATTCCCTTATCGCTTAATAATCTGTCGATTTCCGCTTTGAATATATCCAATGAAGCAGCCTCCATAAATCTCTGCGGCAGATAATTCCATAGATATTCAACCATCTGAGAGAAGACATTCCTCCTGATCTCAGTTTTAAATGGGGGTTCCCTTATTCTGAGACTATGTCCCCTAGTTTTATTTTCCCTTATTAGTGGCAATATCCTCTCTGCATCCACCTTGTCGAGCCCTGTCTTTATTTTATATGTTTCGATAAGATCACTTCTCATTCTTCTTAACTCCAATGTGTATAGGCACTACTTACTCGATCTATCTTCAAAATGCAAACATCTCATCTCCGGAAACAGACCAGTGAACCTTCGTTGAGCAGCCTCAATGGAAGTATATCCTTCCTTAAATAGGGAGACCAAAACTGTGCGCAGTATTTATTGTGTGGCCTTACCAATACATTGTACAGTTGCAGCAGCACTTCGCTTATTTTATACTCTACCAACATTGCAATAAAAGACAAGATTCCATTTGCCTTCCTGATTACCTGCTGTACTTGCATACTATGTTTTTGTGTTTCATGCACAAGGATACCAGGTCCCTTTGTACTGCTGCACTTTGCATTTTTCTCCATTTAAATTGAACTTTGCTTTTCTATTTTTTCTGCAAAATACGATGACCTCACATTTTCCAACATTATACTCCATCTGTCACATTTTTAGCCACTCACTTAGCCTGTCTATATCACGTTACATATTTGTTGTAAACACCTCACAATGTCCTTTTCCATACATCTGTGTTTCATCAGAAAACTTGGCTAAGTTACACTCGGTCCCTTCATCCAATTCATTAAAATAGATTGTAAATAGTTGCGGACCCAGCACCAATCCCTGCGGCACCCCACCAGTCACTGTTGGCCAAAAGAAAATTACCTATTTATCCCGACTCTCTGTTTTCTGTTTGTTCGACAATACTCTATCCACGGTAATATATTACCCGCAACGCTGTGAACTTTTATCTTGTGCAGTAACCTTTTATGTGGCAGTTTATCGAATGCTTTCGGGTAATCCCAATGCACCACAAACACTGGTTCCTTCTCAACCACCCTGCTCCTATCTCCCTCCATAGAGTCCAATCAACCAGTCCCAGGGAATGTAGAGTACGGGTTAGATATAGATCAAAACTCCTTCTGTACTCTAAATACTGCCAACGGATAGGAATAGCCGAATTAAGTGGCCAATAATGTGTCAGCTGGAGTGTACTTTCGGGAAATGTGAGTTAATTCACTTTGTTAGAGATAATAAAACTCAGAATATTTTTTAAATGTTGTTGTTCATAGAGATGTGGTTGTCCTGGTGCGAGAAAGAAAGAAAGCTAGCATGCAGGTGCAGCAAGCAATAAGGAAGGCAAATGGCATGTTTTCCTTTTTTGCAGGTGGTTGGAAGTCCAAGAGTAAAGTAGCATTTCTAGAATCGTATACAGTCCCGGTGGTACCAAACATGGCGTACTGTTTGGCTTAACTTATCTAAGGAAGGGCATATGCAGAATCAGAGGAAATGTATTAGCATGGATAGAGAATTTGCTGGCGAACAGAAAGCAGAGAGTCGGGATGAATGGGTCCTTTCCGGGTTGGAAATCGGTGGTTAGTGATGTGCCACAGGGATCGGTGCTGGGTCCACAACTGTTTACAATATACATAGATGGCCTGGAAGAGGGGACACAGAGTAGTGTAACAAAATTTGCAGATGACACTAAGATTAGTGGGAAAGCAGGTTGTGTCGAGGACACAGAGAGGCTGCAAAGAGATTTAGATAGGTGAAGCGAATGGGCTTAGGTTTGACAGATGGAATACAATGTCGGAAAGTGTGAGGTCATCCACCTTGGGGAAAAAGAACTGTAAAACGGAATATTAATTGAATGGGGAGAAATTACTACATGCTGAGGTGCAGAGGGACCTGGGGGTCCTTGTGCATGAAACTCTTTTTGGAGTTTTTCTGCAAAAACAAAATACATTAAACCATGCCACCATACCTGGGTGACACACCAGACATTTACAAGGCCCTTTTCTTTTCCATTTTTTTTTGTGTTTTTCTTTTTTTTTGTTTTTTTTTTGGGCACTAAAATCACAATTTTTCCCCAGTGCCCCCTATAAAAGGGAAGGGGGACACTAAAAGCACCGGCAATTAAAACAAATTAAACTTTAAAACGTAAAATCAAATTAAAATTTGGTTGCAGGGCGTGATGATGCACTCCAGTCCCTCCGGTGCCGACCTCTCGCGGAAGGCCGCAAGCGTACCGGTGGAAAAGTACAATTTTCCTGACCAGGAATCGAACCCGGGTCGCAGCCGTGAGAGTACCAATTCCTAACCACTGGACCATCAGGGAACCTAAGAGTGCAGTGAGCTGTAAATTTGTTCAGGAACAGCCTTGAAGTTCAAACGGCCGAAAATACAATATTCCCTGACCGGGAATCGAACCCGGGCTGCAGCGGTGAAAGCGCCGAAACCTAACCACTAGACCACCAGGGAAGTTGCTTCTAAGGTTTCCGCCCGGAATTGAACCAGGGACCTTTCGCGTGCAAAGCGAACGTGATAACCACTCGACTTTCGAATCCCAAAAAGTTCGTTTGCAGGTGCAGCAGGTACTCAGGAAGGCGAATGGATTCTTGGCCTTCATTGCGAGAGGGATGGACCTGCTGCAACTGTATAGGGTTTTGGTAAGTCCGCACCTGGAGTACTACGTGCAATTTTGGTCACCTTACGTAAGGAAGTATATACTGGCTTTGGATAGGGAACAGAGACGATTCACTAGGCTGATTCCGAAGGTTAGAGGGTTATTTATGATGATAGATTGAGTAGACTGCGTTTTTACTCTTTGGAGTTCAGAAGGATGAGGTGTGATTTTATAGAAACATTTAAAATAATGAAAGGGATAGACAAGATATAGGCTGAGAGGTTGTTTCCACTGGTCGGGGTGACTAGAACTAGGGGGCACAGCCTCAAAATACCAAGCAGCTAATTTAAAACCGAGTTGAGAAGGAATTGCTTCTACCAGAGGGTTGAGAATCTGTGGAATTCTCTGTCCAAGGAAGCAGTTGAGGCTAGCTCATTGAATGTATTCAAGTCACAGATGGATAGATGTTTCACCAATAAGGCAATTAAGGGTTCTGGGGAGCGGGCGGGTAAGTGGAGCTCCTAGTTTTTGCTCGTTTTTTCGGATCCGCAAATACAGGTCACTGAGAGTCTAATAAGAACCTAATAATTAGGAACATGAATAGGCCATCTCGTCCCTCGAGCCTGCTCCGCCAATCAATAATATCATTGCTGATCTGACCGTGGACTCAGCTCTGAGGCTCGAAAGTACTTTGATCCACCAATGGACCTATCTTTTTCTGCCACGTGGAGGTTAGTAGGTTTTGCAGAGCTTGCAGCTTGACTGCAAGCTCGTTGGAGCTGCCCCATTGTTCCACGCCTCTTGCAATCAGACACTTTGAACCGGCATGAATAGGCTGAATGGAAGTCTGCAGAACGCCAACAAGGTGTGAATTGCCTTGCATTCATCCGATGTTGCCACTCTGAGTCGTCCGGGTCACCTGAGGCCTGCTGGAAGTTGCAGACTCGTGGTTTCTGCCCTCGACATTTCTGCTCGCAAATACATTTCCAGTTAACTTATGAACATTGCTAGCACTTGTGTGCTGAGAGAATTGTGTGGTGTTATCACTGGTGGACATCAACGCCTGGTGCTATCACAATGGCCTTAATGAGAGTCGGTATCCCTGCAGTCAAATGTTTTTGCAGCAAAGTCTCGTGGCCTATGCCCAGTACAGAAAAGTCTTTGAGCATCTGCTCCAATTAACCTTCAAACTCACATTGTCCTGCAAGTCGCCTTAACTCGGCGACGTTGCTCGCCACTTCCTGACCTTAAGATAGCTGGCACGTGTGGAACCGATACCTCGCCATCAGCACACTCTCCCTCGGGTTACGATGCTCAGGAAACAGTGTACACAGCTGCTCATATGCGTTAACTGTGGGTTTCACGGGAGCTTGAAGATATTTCATCAGTCTGTAGTTCGGTGCCCTGCAGATCGTGAGTATGACCGCTCTCCTTTTTGCAGCGCTAGCTTCTCTTCTTAACCTTCTCTGCTCTAAGGACAAAATACAATCTCTGCACATAACTGAAATCCCCCATCCCTGGAGCAATTCTGGTGAATCTCCCTTAAACAGCTCAGCTCTAAGGAGAACAAATACAGCAACTCCCGTCTCTCCACGTAACTGAAGAACCATATTCCGGTAACCATTCTGGTCAATCTCTCATTAACTTAAGAACATGAGTACATAAGAAATAGAGCAGGAGTAGGCAATTCATCCCCTTGAGCCTGCTCGGCCACGCAATAATGGCTGATCTAATCCTGGACTCAGCTCCACATCCCCGCCCACTCCCCATAATCACTTATCTCCTTATCGCTCGAGAAACTGTCTATCACTGTTTTAAGTGTATTCAATGTCTGAGCTTTCACAGCTCTCCGAGGCAGCAAATTACATAGATTTACAACCCTGTGAGAGAAGCAATTCCTCCTACTCTCTGTTTTCAATGGGGGCGCCTTATTCTGGAATCATGCCCCCTAGTTCTCGTCTCCCCCATCAGTGGAAACATCCTCTCTGCATCCACATTGTCAAGACACCTCATAATCTTATACGTTTCGATAAGATCACCTCGCATTCTCTGAACTCCAAAGAATAGAGACAACCTCCACAACCTACCCTCATAAGTCGACTGTACCATTCCCGGAATCAACCTAGTGAACCTTCTGTGAACTGCCTCCAAAGCAATTATAGCCTTTCGGAAATACAGAAACCAAAACTGCAAGCAGTATTCTAGGTGTGGCCTCACCAATAGTTTGTACAACTGTAGAAAGACGTCCTTGCTTTTAAAATTCACCCCCGTTGCAAAAAAGGCCAACATACTATTGGCCTTCCTGATAAATATTTGTACTTGCATACTATCCTTTTGTGTTTCATGCGCAACAACACCAAGTTCCAATGTGATGCGGCACTTTGCATACTTTCTCCATGAAATAATAAGAACATAAGAACATAAGAATTAGGAACAGAGGTCGGTCATCTAGCCCCTTGAACCTGATCTGCCATTCAACAAGATCATGACTGATCTGGCCGTGGACTCAGCTCCACTTACCCGCCCGCTTCCCATAACCCTTAGTTCACTTATTGCTTAAAAATCTATCTATATGTGATTTGAATACATTCAATGAGCTAGCCTCAATTGTTTCCTTGGGCAGAGAATTCCACAGATTCACAAACCTCTTGGAGAAGAAATTCCTTCTCAACTCGGTTTTAAATTGGCTGCTCGGTATTTTGAGGCTCTGCCCCCTATTTCTAGTCTCCCCGACCAGTCGAACCAACCTCTCTGCCTCTACCTTGTATATCCTTTTCAATATTTTAAATGATTCTCGAAGATCACCCCTCATCCTTCTGAGCTCCAACAAGTAAAGACCCAGTCTACTCAATCTAACATCATCAGGTAACCCCCTCATCTCCGGTATCAGCCGAGTGTACCCACTCGAAAACTAGTATATCGTTCCGTAGGTAACGTGAACAAAACTGCACTCAGTACTCCAGGTGCGGCCTCACCAGTACCCTGTACAGTTGCAGCAAGACCTCCCTGCTTTGGTACTCCATCCCTCTTGCAATGAAGACCAACATTCCATTCGCCTTCCTGATTACCTGCTGCACCTGCAAACTAACTTTTGGGGATTCATGCACAAGGACCCCCCAGGTCCATCTGCACCGCAGCATGTTGTAATTTCTACCCATTCAAATAATATTCCCTTTTACTGTTTTTTTTTCAAGGTGCATGACCTCACATTTTACGAAATTGTATTCCATCTGCCAAACCTTAGCCCATTCGTTTAACCTATCTTTGCAGCCTCTCTGTGTCCTCTACACAACTCGCTTTCCCACTAATCTTTCTGACACCTGCAAATTTTGTTACACTACACTCTGTCCCCTCTTCCAAGTCATCGATGTATATTGTAAACAGTTGTGATCCCAGCACCGATCCCTGTGGCACACCACTAACCACCGATTTCCAAACCGAAAAAGACCCATTTATCCCGACTCCCTGTTTTCTGTTACCCAGCCAATTCTCGATCCATGCTAATATATTTCCTCTGATGCATACATATATCTTCTGCAGTAACCTTTTGTGTGCCACCTTATCGAATGCCTCTTGGAAATCTAAATATACCAAATCCATCGGTACACCTCTCTCCACCATGCTCGTTATATACTCAATGAATTACAGTAAATTAGTTAAACATGATTTCCCCTTCATGAATCCATGTTGCGTCTGATTGATTGCCCTATTCTTGTCTAGATGACCCGCTATTTCTTCCTTAATGATAGCTTCAAGCATTTTCCCCACTGCAGATATTAATCTAACCGGCCTATCGTCACCTGCCTTTTGTATGTCCCCTTTTTTAAACAGGCGTTACTTTTGCTGCTGTCCAATCCGCTGGTACCTCCCCAGAGTCCAGAGAATGTTGGTAGATTATAAGGTATGAATCTGCTATAACTTCCACCATCTATTTTAATACTCCGGGATGCATTACATCAGGACCAGTGGACTTGTCTACCTTGAGTCCCATTAGCCTCTCAAGCACTACCCGCCTAGTGATAGTGATTATCTCAAGGTCCTCCCTTCCCATAGTCCCTTCACCAGCAATTTTTGGAATGGTTTTTGTGTTTCCACTGTGAAAACCGAAGCAAAATAATTGTTTTAGGTCTCAGCCATTTCCACATTTCCCAATATTAAATCCCCCTTCTCATCTTCTAAGGGAGCAACATTTATTTTAGTCAATCTTTTCCGTTTTACGTATCTGTAAAAGCTTTCACTATCTGTTTTTATGGTTTGCACATGTTTACTTTCAAAATCTATTTTTCCTTTCTTTATTGCTTTCTTCGTCATTCTTTGCTGTCGTTTAAAATTTTCGCAATCTTCTAGTTTCCCACTAACCTTGGCCACCTTATACGCATTGGTTTTTAATTTGACAGTCTCTTTTATTTCCTTGGTTATCCACGGCTGGTAATCCTTTCTATTACCGCCCTTCTTTTTCACTGAAATATATTTTTTTGAGCAGTAAGAAAGAGCTCCTTAAAAGTCCTCCATTTTTCCTCAATTGTGCCACCATTTCGTTTGTGCTTCCAGTCTACTTGAGCCAAATCTGCCCACATCTCACTGTAGTCCTCTTTGTTCAAGCATAGTACGCTCGTTCGAGACACTACTTCCTCACTCTCAACCAGTATTACAAATTCAACGATACTGTGATCACTCATTCCCAGAGGATCTGTTACTCAGAGATCGTTTATTATCCTTGACTCATTACACAGGACCATAACTAAGATAGCTTGCTCCCTTGTAGGTTCTGCAACATACTGTTCTAAGAAACAATCCCGTATGCATTCTATGAATTCCTCCGCAAGGCTACCCCGTGTGATTTGAGTTGACCAATCGATATGTCGGTTGAAATCCCCCATGATTACTGCCGTTGCTTTTTCACATGCCTCCATTATTCCCTCGATTATTGTGTGCCCCACCGTGAAGTTATTATTTGCGGGCCTATAAACTACGCCCTCCGGTGACTTTTTCCCCTTACTATCTCTAATCTCCACCCTCAAAAATTCAACAATTTTTTATTCGAGCCAATATCGTCTCCACCAACTGCCCTGATATCATCCTTTATTAATAGAGCGACCCCAGTTCCTTTCCGTTCTTGTCTATCTCTCCGAATTGTCAGATATACCTGTATGTTTCATTCCCAGTCTTAGCCACCGTGCAAACACGTTTCTGTAATAGCCACCAAATCAAACACATTTTTAACAATGTGTGCCGTCAACTCATTTACTTCATTTCGAATGCTGCGTGTGTTTAGGTAGAATGCTTTAATATTAGTTTTTAAACCATGATTTAAATCGTAACTTGCTCTTTGATTTTTTTTCTGCCGAAGTGCATGACCTCACACTTTCCAAGATTATACTCCATCTGCCCATTTTTTGCCCACTCACTTAGTCTGTCTATGTACTTTTGCAGATTTTATGTGTACTCCTCACACATTGCTTTTCCTTCCATCTTTTTATCTTCTGTGAACTTGACTACGTTACACTCAGTCCCTTCTCCAATCGTTCGTGTAGATTGTAAATAGTTGGGGTCCCCGCACTGATCCCTGTGGCACCACACTAGTTACTGTTTTCCAACCAAAAAATGAAACATTTATCCCGACTCTCTGTTTTCTGTTTGTTAGCCAATCCTCCATCCATGATAAAATATTAATCCAACCCCGTGACCTTTTACCTTGTGCAGTAGCCTTTTAAGTGGCACCTTGTCAAATGTCTTCTGGAAGTCGAAATACACCATCCACTGTTTCCCCTTTATATACCTTATTCGTTATATCCTCGAGACCTCCAGCAAATTTGAAAACATGAGTTCCCCTGCATAAATCCATGCTGACTCTTCCTGACCGAATATTGCTGATCCAAATGTCCTGCTATTACTTCTTTAATAATGGGCTACTACATTTTCCCAAGCAGAGATGTAAGACTATCTGTTATGCAGATCTTGCTTTGTGTTTGCCTCTTTTATTAAATAGGGGCGTTCAATTTCAACTTTTCCATTATGTTGGGACCTCCCCAGAATCCAGGGAATTTTTGTAAATTCGAACGAATGCATCCACAATCCCTGCCACTCTTTCTGTTAAGATCCTCGGATGCAAGCCATCAGGTCCAAGGAAATTAGCTGCCTTTTGTCCCATTATCTTACTGAGAACTACCTCCTTAGTGATATTGATTGTGTTACAGCCCCATGACGATCCACTTTTCGAATATTGTTAGTATCCTCTATCGTAAAGACTTAAACAAAATAATTGTTCAGATTTTCTGCCATCTCCATCTTACCCATTACAAGTTCTCCGGTTTCGTCCTCAAAGGGACCAACAGTTTACTTTAGCCACTTTTTTCATTTAATATACCTTTAGAAACTCTTGACCATCTATGCTCAAATCAGAACAACACCAGCTTCTCCAGTCAATCCATATAACTGACCAATCTTCCCTTAACATCATCTGTTCTAAGTTGAAGAACGCCAGTTCTCCAGTCTCTCCATGTAACTGAAGACCGTCATCCATGGAACTACTCTAGAATTTCCCTTCTATTCATGCTCCCATGTCTTGATATTTTTCAGAACGTGAGGTGCCCTGAAATGAACACCATACACCAGCTGAAGCATAAATAGTGTTTTACAATATCTGAACATAATTTCCTTGCTTTTATACTCTGTTACTCTATTAATGAAGCATATAGCACAGAATGACATTTAACATCCTTTTCAACTTGTCCGGCAGCCTTCAACATTTGTGTAAAAACGCCCCCTGTTGTCTGTGTCCAAGATCTCCCTTTTAAATTGTACAATTTAGTTCACATTGCCTCAACTTAATTTTCCTACCAACATATCTTACATCACAATTCTCTGCGTTAAAGTTAATCTGCCATGTGTCTGCCCAGTTGAATCAGAATTCTGTTCATATTGTAAGCCTAGGGTTTGGATTTGGATTGAAACGCCATCCTGGAGGTGTATGAGCAGGTCATGGACGAATCTGTTGCGTTCTGGCCCTCCAACCTGAATACAGTTGCTGGGCATTTAGAGCCTTTTTAAGGGTCCGCTGATATATTATTTGATTAATGTAAAATTGGCAAGTCGCTTTTCTTTTTTCTTTTCTCTATCAGTAAGTAACATTTAGCATTGTTGTTGCCAAATTAAGTTTATCGAAGGTTTAATTCATGGCAGGACAGCTTGGACAAGTGTTATGCTCCTCCTGTACTATGTGGGAAGGCAGGGACGCCTCCGGTGCCCGTGACGACTACTTGCACGGAAAGTGCATCCGCTTCCAGCTCCTGACAGACCGCATTGCCTCACTGCGCTGCGGGTGGATGACATCTGGAGCATCCACGATGCTGAGAATGACATGACTAGGACGTTTAGTGAGCTGGTCTTACCGCAGGTAAAGGGTACACCGCCAGATATTAAGTGGGTGGCCAACAGGAAGAGCTATGCAAGTAAGATGGTGCAGGGGTCCCCTGCGGCCATCCCCCTTCAAATCAGATACACCACTTTGGCTAATGTTGCGGGGGATGATTAATCGGTTCATGGCACTGTGGGTGGCTCTGCTGCATAGGAGGGCAGGAAAAATAGTGGGAGAGCTGTAGTGAGAGGGGATACGATTGTCAGGGGAAATAGACAGGCGTTTCTGCGGACGCAACCGAGACGCCAGGATGGTATGTTGCCTCCCTGGTGCAAGGGTCAAGGATATCTCGCAGCGGGTGCAGGACATTCTGAAAAGGGATCGTGAACAGCCAGTTCTCGTGTTGCATAAATTTACCAACGGTATAGTTAAAAAACGGGATGAGGTACTACGAGACGAATTAGGGAGCAAGGAGCTCAATTAAAAGTAGGACCTCAAGGTTAGTAATCTCAGGATTGCTACCAGTGCCACGTACTAGTCAGAGTAGGAAACGCAGGAAAGTTAGAATGAATCCGTGGCTTGAGGAGTGGTACAGCAGGGAAGGATTCAAATTCCTGGGACACTGAAACCTGTTCTGGGGGAGGTGGGACAAGTACAAAATCGGATAGTCTGCACCTGGACAGGAGCAGAACCAATGTCCTCGGAGGAGTGTTTGCTAGTGCTGTTGGGGAGGAGTTAAACTAACATGGCAGTGGTTGCGAACCTCTGCAGCGAGACAGAGGGAAATAAAATGGAGGCTGAAGCAAAGGATAGAAAAGAGAATAGTAAAACTGGAGGGCAGAGTAACCAAATGCAAGAAACAAAAAAGGCCACATTGCAGATATATTCTGAAGGGACAACGTCTGTTAAAAAGACAAGCCTGAAGGCTCAATTCCTCAATGCAATGAGTATTCAGAATACGGTGGACGAATTTACTGCGCAGATAGCAGTTAACGGATATGATGTAATTAGCATCACGGGGACATGGCTCCAGGGTGACCAAGGCTGGGAACTCAACAACCAGCAGTATTCAACATTTAGAAATGATAGGCAGCGAGGAAAAGGAGGCGTGGTGGCGTTGCTCGTTAAACAGGAAATTAATTCAACAGTCAGGAGGGACATTAGCATGGATGATGTGGATATGGTATGGGTGGAGCCGCGGAATTCCAAAGGGCAGAAAACTTTAGTGGGAGTTGTGTACAGAGTTGTGTACAGACCACCAAACAGTAGTAATGAGGTTGCGGACAGCATCATTCAAGAAATAAGGGATGTGTACAATAAAGGTACAGCAATTATCATTGGCGACTTTAACCTACATATTGATTCAGCTAACCAAACTGGTAGCAATGTGGTGGAAGAGGATTTGCTCTCGTGTATTAGGGATGGTTTTCTCGACCAATATGTCGAGGAACCAACTAGAGAGCTGGCTATGCTAGACTGGGTGATGTGTAATGTGAAGGGACTAATTAGCAATCTTGTTGTGCGAGGCCCCTTTGGGAAAGAGTGACCATAATATGGTAGAATTATTTATTAAGAAGGAGAGTGACACAGTTAATTCAGAAACTAGGGCCCTGAACTTAAGGAAAGGGAACTTCTATGGTATGAGATGTGAATTGGCTAGAATAGATAGGCAAATAACATTAAAGGTTTGACGGTGGAAAAGCTATGGCAAACATTTAAAGATCACATGGGCGGGAAATTGCGTCAGATAAATTGACGGGATTGAAGGCTGATAAATCCCCGGGGCTTGATAGTCTGCATCCCAGAGTGGCCCTAGAAATAGTGGATGCATTGGTGATCATTTTCCAAGAGTATATCGACTTAGGATCAGTTCCTCTGGTGTGGAGGGTAGCTAATGTAACACCACTTTTTAAAAAATGAGTGAGAGAGAAAACGGGTAATTATAGATCGGTTAGCCTGACATCAGTAGTTTGGAAAATATTACAATCAATCATTAAGGATGAAATAGCAGCGCATTTGGAAAGCTGTGCAACGATCGGACAAAGTCAGCATGGATTTATGAAAAGGAAGGCGTGCTTGTTGAATCTTCTGGAATGGTTTGAGTATGTATCTAGCAGAGTGGACAAGGGACAACCAGTGGATGTGGTGTATTTTCACTTTCAAAAGGCTTTTGTCAAGATTGCGTACAAGAGATTGGTTTGCAAAATCAAAGCACATGACATTGCGGGTAATGTACTGATGTGGATAGAGAACTTGTTGGTCGAGAGAAAGCAGAGTGTCCCTTTCAGAATGGCAGGCCGTGAATAATGGAGTGCCGCAGGTCTCACTGCTGGGATCCCAGCTATTTACAATATACATTAACGATTTAGATGAAAGAATTGAGTGTAATATCGGCGAGTTTGCGAATGACACTAAACTGGGTGGCGGTGTGTGCTGTGAGGAGGACACTAATCGGCTGCAGGGTGAGTGGACAGGTTAGGTGAGTGGGCAAATGCATGACACATGCAGTATAATGTGGATAAATGTGAGGTTATATATATTTTGGGAAAAAACACGAATGCAGTATATTTTCTGAATGGCGGAAAATGAGGACAAGGGGTGCTGCAACGGGTCATGGGTGTTATGGTTCATCAGTCACTGAAAGTGGACATGCAGATACAGTAGGCGGTGAAGAAAGCAAATGGTATTTTGGCCTTCATAGCTGCAGGATTTGAGTATAGGAGCAGGGAGGTCTTACTGCAGTTGTGAAGCCTCACCTGGAATATTGTGTTCAGTATTGGTCTCCTAACCTGAGGAAGGACGTTCTCGTGATTGAGGGAGTGCAGCGAAGGTTCACCAGACTCATTACAGGGATAGCTGGACTGTCCTATGAGGATGAGGACAGACTGTATCAACTGGGGCATTATTCACTGGAGTTTCGAAGGATGGGAGGGGATCTCATAGAAACGAATAAGATTCTGACAGGAATGGACATGTTGGATGCGGGAAGAATGTTCCCGAAGTTGGGAAAGTCCAGAACCAGGGGACAGAGATTTAGGATAAGGTGTAGGCTATTTGGGACTGAGATGAGGGGAAACTTCTTCACTCAGATAGTTTTATAGCTGTTTAATTCCCCCCGCAAAGAGTTGTTGATGCCAGTTCATTGGATATATTGAAGAGAAAGTTAGATATGACCCGTACAGCGAAAGGGATCATGGGGCATGGAGAGAAAGCAGAAAAGGGGTACTGAAGAAATGATCAGCCATGATCGTATTGAAAGGTGGTGCAGACTCGAAGGGCCGAATGTCCTACTCCTGCACCTATTTTCTATGTTTCCATGTTTCTCTATAGCATTTAACTGAGTGAGGAGATAACTTGACATTCAGGAATCAGAGTCAGTTGGAAAATGTTAAATCATTGTCCATTTTACCGATGATCAGCCTTAACTTTCTCATATTCACCAGTCAATCGAGACACTCCTGAAAACTATTAATATTGTCCGCATTGTGTACTGCACTCTGTCATCTTGCATCATCTATAAACTATAAAATGATATCCTATATACCCAGTTCTAGGGTTCATGAATATATATCAAAAATGAGCAGTACTCCCAATACGATTGGAAGTTGCATTACAGCTCCCACCAGTCTGAACAACAACCAGTCATCAATGCTCTCTGTAATCTGTCTCTGAGCCATTGTCATATCCATGCTGCCCAGATCATTAAATCCATGGGTTAGAATTTTATCCACAACAGTTAAGTGGTAGTTTGTCAAACGCCCTTCGAAGGTCTGAAAACACATCAACAAAAACAGGGTATGTATATATATACATATATATATGGATTCCCAACAACGTCTATCACCTCGCATTCACCTACATTAAAGATCACTTGCCACAACTGCACAGTCTGCATGTATACTAATGTCGATTGTGAATCTGCTTTAGGAAGTATCTCCTCAATATAGGAAGAGGTGAATCTGTTTATTCAATGAAAAAAACAGTAATTAATAACGGCAGCCATCCACAGCTGTGTGCGGAGTGGGAGCTTCATCAGTAATTCCAAAGGTTAAATAGCGGAGCAGGCTCGAGGAGCCAAAGGGCCTCCCTCTCGTGCTCCTACTCCTTAAGTTATGTCACTGGGTACCGCTGCTTTTCATCAAAGTTGCAGAAGATATTAATAATTACAAATAAAAGAACCACTGCCCTATTAGAGTCAATCCACATCTAAAAATGCACGGAATATTCTCAGCTCCACCCTACCCACCCAATATTCTCAATCCCTCCCCACTCGACACAATCTACTCAGCTCCTCCCCACCCCACCCAATATGCTCAGACGCTCACCACCACATCCAATATCTTCAGACCTACCCAACCCCACCGAATATCCTCAGATCCTCCCACCCCACCTAATATCGTCAGACGCCCCCCACACCACCCAATATCTTCAGACCCCCCCACGCCACCCAGTATCATCAGACCCTCCCCACCCCAACCAATAAAATCAGCTCCTCCCCACCACACCCAATATCATCACACCCTCCCCACCCCACCCAATATCCTCAGACCCTCCGCACCACACCCAATATCTTCAGACCCTCCCCACCTCACCCAATAACCTCAGACCCTCCCCACCTCACCCAATATCCTCAGATCCTCCCCACGCCACGCAATATTCTCAGATCCTCCTCATCCCACACAATAATCTCAGACTCTCCCCATCCCGCCTAATATACACAGACCCTCCCCATCCCGCCCACTATTCTCAGACCCTCCCCACCCCACCCAATATCCTCAGACCCTCCCCACCACACCCAATATCCTCAGCCCATCCGCACCCCGCCCAATATCCTCTGACCCAACCCACCCCACCCAATATCATCCGACCCTCCCCACCCCGCCCATTATCCTCAGACCATCCCCACCTCACCGAATATCCTCAGACCCTCCCCACTAATGTTGCCTCCAATTGCTTGTACTGAGCGGGCCAGAAGCTCCTTTTATCGCGACCTTATCATCTCTGAGCAAAGTTTGCACCGACATTACTTACAACAACCTTTTCAACAACAGCAGCAGCAACAAGCACGTGAAATCATATGTAGAGTTATGCCATAATGGCAGCCCAGCGTCTCAGGTCATTCGACAAGGTTCGATACAGGGTTTACGTAACTTCCCTGCTGTTTAATTCTAATCCTCTATATATGATCTCCAGTGCTTCATTTGCTCTAGTATGTCCTTATTACCTCTGTTGCTACATTTCGTTACTTGTGCATCTGTACCCAGAGATCCCTTTGTACTTCTACACCATTTGTACTCTTAGTTTCCGAGGGTAGGTTGTTTCCTTTTTTCTCCTACCGAAATGCTCCAAATCGCACTGATCCATATGGAAAATCCTTTGATATTTACATCAACATAATGCACGTTGTTTACGATAAAATTAATTAAAAGATATTAGTTCGTCATGGACAAAATCTATTAAAAATTGACAATTGATCACAAATGAATGGGAGATAAAGGAACTGCATAATAATGCATTAACAGTACATAACCATCACTCAGTTACACGGTTATGCATCGACAAACAATCCAAAAGCCCAACGAGAACTGAAAGAGGCTTATATATTCGTGCATTTTGTATTAGTTTTAAAGTTGTCAACCTATTAGCAGCATCTCTCAAGTGACCATAGCAATGGGAGCACAAGCAGCAGGAATAGTGACTTTCCAACGATGCTGAGATCCTGTATGTCCATATGTGCAATTAGAATATTAATCATAATATAAACAGGCAACCAGCACATAAAATTACCGTAATTCTTTCGTTCAGGGTAAAAAAAGGAATTGTAAAAAATGGACCGCAATTTCCAAATATAATCACTTCCATTAAAAAACGGTGGCTTTCTTCTACCAGCACCACCCCATGTAACATATTAGAAATGAGGCACTTATTCACAAGTGTAGAAAAACACATACACATTGTTCGTCACTGAATTAAAAAACAAATGGAGGCAAAGCTATGATTTAACAGAAATAAACATTCATCTTTAAACCTGGATAGGACAACCAATCAGTCTGACTTGGAAATGTTTACTAATATTGTGAAATAAAGACGTTCAAATACAAATTTTGCTTCTCATGTTTTTATCTCAAACATTGCACACTATATTAATCCCTGATCTTATTACCAAAAGTGTTGAAGTATTTTAAGTACTTCCCAATTATATCGTGAGAAAAAAAATATTAAAAATATTTAAACTTTTTCTAGTCACGTTGTAGCATTGTGAGAATAATTTGCTCCAAGTTTCTCTGTCCCACTTCAGTGCTGCCGTTAAGTACACAACAAGAATAATAAAATAAACGTATTTCCAAACGGAGATCAAATAAGAAGGTGAATAACGTGGTGAAACTTTCTAAGAAGGCAGTGAGCTTATCCACCCTCAGACCTGCTGAGGAGTTGGGATCAGTTTTGCAAAAGTTGTTTTCTCTTTGTCTGCTGCCATTCCCTCCCTCTCTCACAGACTCTCAGGCGAAAACGGGTCCGCAAACCTTATCCCGTCTCTCGTAAAATGATTTGAATAACCCGGAGATACACTTTCAAAAAGGGAACCAAAAACTCGCAAAATGTAAATGGAACTGATCTCGGGACTCCGTGAGCCTAAGGATTGTTGGCTTTGTGGTGTCCCTGTACTGTACTACAAACTCATACGAGGCATTTACTGCAGACACAGTCACTAAGTAAACCTTTATTCCCAGGACCAAGGAGCTCTGACCCTGGGTGGGACCTCCCCTTTTATACCTGGAAACCCAGGTGAGGAGTGTCTCCCACAAGTTCACCCCCTGTGGTCAGGTGTGCATTTCTCGGGTATAAGTAAAGTGTACAGGAGTTGCATGAAGGTTACAGTTACATGAAGATTACCTTTGCATGATGGTTATTTACATAACATCACCTTCCCCCGTACATCTTTTTGATTCACAATTTAATTATTTCTGGTCGACGCTCTCTCGTGGAGCGCCGCAGTTGTGGCTCTGGTTGCTGAGCCTCGGCATGCGACTCTGTCACCAGAAGTGATTCCGGCCTGTCTGGGCTGGCCGCAGGGAATATGCATGCTGTGGATTGTCCTCGTTGTTCGTCGACTGGCAGTGGAATGGGTAACAGCTCACGCTCTTCTTCACGCTCCTCCGTGTCTATGCAGAACCTTTTCTTTACTTGGTCCATATCTGCCCATTGTTTAGTCTGACCACCATGACCCTGTTTCCTTCTTTGCCGATTACAATGCGCTCAAGCTATTTGGGTCCCAAAGCATGGTTATGAACAAAAACCGGGTCATCTATTTCTATGCACCTCTCCCTTGAACGTCGATCATGAAGCTCGGTTTGGGACTGGCGCTTGTCCTCAACAATGTCTGCCAGGTCTGGGTGAATGAAGAACAGCTGCGCCTTGAGCGTGCGTTTCATTAGGAGTTCCGCTGGCGGGACTCCCGTGAGCCAATGCGGCCGGGAACTGTAGGCCATCAGGAGGCGCGATAGGCAGTACTGTCGGGAGGGTCCTTAAATGGGTAGCATGCCCTGCTTTATGAATTGGACCGCTCGTGCCGCCTGGCCATTGGAAGACAAGATCAACGGCGCTGTCTTGACGTGTTTGATATCAGTGCACGACATATAATCCTGGAATTCATGGCTGGTAAAACATGGGCCACTGTCGCTGACCAGGATGTGTGGCAAGCGGTAGGTCGCAAAAATTGTACGCATACTCTCCACATTGATGGATGTGGTGCAAGAATACAATATGATGCATTCGATCCACTTCGAGTATGTATCGACAACGATCAGGAAAATTTTCCCCATGAACGGGCCCGCTGAGGCTACCTGAATGCATGACCATGGTCTGTGGGCCATGGCCACGGGCTGAGTGGGGCCTCCCTGTGTGCATTGCCCAGAAGGGCACAGTTCATGCAATGATCAGGAACATTTTCTCCAAGAACAGGCCGGCACAGTCTATGTGAATTAGTGATTCTGGTCTGGTGGGCCAGGGCCAGGGGGTCCCTGGGGACATTGCCCAGCTGGGCACACGTCGTGCAGCTGTGAAGCCAGTGTTCCAGGTCTGAGTCATTCCACGGCCACAATAAATGTTCCTCGGGGCACGCCCTGTGTGCGGGCACACAATTTCCAGTCAGGACACATTTCTTTATCATGGATAGGAGGGGGTCACTGTTGCTCCAGTGTTTGATCTGTCAGGCTGTGATGGGGGAACACGCAGTGTCAAAAGCCTCAACGGCCTATATCATCTCGGCGCTCTGCTCCGACGCCCACTCGGTGGTCGCCAGTGGGAGCCTGCTGAGAGCGTCAGCGCAATTTTCAGTGCCTGGCCGGAGCCGTGTGGTGTTATCATATGCAGCCAGCGTGAAGGCCTATCGCTGTATGCGAGCTGACGCGTTAGCGTTGACAACCTTGCTGTCAGACAACAGGGATGTTAACGTCTTGTGCTCCGTTTCTAGCTCGAACTGTGTACCGAAAATGTACTGGTTTATCTTTTTTACACCGTACACTCACGCGAGTGATTCCTTCTCGACCATGCCATATCCCCACGCTCAGCCTGGGCGAGCGACCTGGAGACGTAAGCCATCGGTTGGAGGCTGCCGTCATCGTTACCCTGCTGCAACCCACACCCAACTCCGTAGGATGAAGCATCGCATGTTAAAACCATTTTTTACAGGGGCCATACAAGTTCAACAGTTTGTTGGAACACAGCAAGTATTTGAAAGCCTGTTCTTGACAATTCCCCCAAAACCATTCACACCCTTTACGGAGGAGGATGTGTAACGGCTACAACAATGTGCTTAAGTTTGGCAGAAAGTTACCAAAATAGTTCAAAAGTCGCAGGAGTGACCGCAACTCCGACGTGTTGCCATGACTGGACGCTCGCCGAATCGCCTCTGTTTTTGATTCAGTGGGCCGGATTCCGTCGGCGGCCAGCCTCCTGCCCAGGAACTCGACCTCGAGGGCCAAAAACACGCACTTGGCCTTTTTCAGCCGGAAGCCTACCTGATTAAATTGGCGTAGCACCTTCTCCAGGTTGTGGAGGTGTTCTTAGATGTCTCGACCCGTTATAAAGATGTCGAGTTGGAATACGACCGTTCCAGGGATGGACTTGAGCAAGCTTTGCACGTTTCGCTGAATACTAGCCGCTGCTGAACGAATGCCAAATGGGCACATGTTGTAGACAAATAATCCTTTGTGCATCGTGATGGTGGTCGGAAGCTTGGAATCTTCCGCCAGTTCCTAAGACATGTAGACCGAAGTGTGGTCCAGCTTCGTGATCAGCTTTCCACCTGTCAGTGTGGCAAAGAGGTTCTCCACTCTCAGAAGCGGGTATTGGTCTTGCAGCGACACTCGGTTGATGGTGGCTTTGTAGTCGCCACAAATCCTAACCGAGCCATCTGCTTTCAGGATGGGAACGATGGGACTTGCCCAGTCGCTGAATTCAACGGCCGAAATTATGCCCTCTCTGAGAAGCCTGTCCAGATCACTTTCAATTTTCTCAGGCATCACGTACGGCACATCTTTCTGGTGCATGTTCTGGCGTTCGGAGTGATGCGTACTAATCCATGAATGCCTTGAACGTTCCGACACTTGGTTGAAAGACTGACTCGAATTTTTGCAATAACTGCGAGGATGAAATTCGCTCCACGGATGAAATGGCATGCACATCCCCCCATTTCCAATTCATCTCAGCTAGCCAACTCCTCCCCAAAAGCGCAGGGCAATTTCCCGGAACAATCCAGAGTGGCAGCCGGATCTGTAATCCATTATGCGTCACCACCAATTTGCACAGCCCAGCACTGGGATTATCTCTTTGGTGTACGTTTATAGCTGGAGACTAGAACTAGGGGGCACAGTCTCAAAACACGGGGGAGCCAATTTTAACCGAGTTGAGAAGAAATTTCTTCTCCCAGAGGGTTGTGAATCTGTGGAATTCTCTCCCCAAGGAAACAGTTGAGGCTAGCTATTTAAATGTATTCAAGTCACGGATAGATAGATTTTTAATCAATAAGGGAATTAAGGGTTACGGGGAGCGGGCGGGTGAGTGGAGCTGAGTCCACGGCCAGATCAGCCATAATCTTGTTGAATGGCGGAACAGGTTCGATGGGCTAGATGGCCGAGTCCTGTTCCTAATTGTAATGTTCTTATGTTCTTATGTATGTCTCAATGCGTTCAAGTTTGGGCCTGCTAGCTCGGTGTGGCCATATTCTCTCAAATTGTTGGGCTCGCTCCCGTATCCAGCTCCATGTGCACCGGGATGACATTCAGTAAGATTTTCATCATCATGGGTGGCGTTTTAGTGTATGAGCTGTGGATGTCAACCACATGAACTCTCTGAACTTCAGCATTCATGGATGTTCCCCAGGCCTTATCCTTCATGCAGACCCCTCGTCTGGTTCTTCTGTCTCGCAGACTAGACTCGCTACTGCCTTTTTGCACATCCTGGCCAAGTGTCCACTGACATTACAAATCCTTCAGGTATAAATCTGGAACCTGCAGCCTTTGGCACTGTGTGTACATCCACACCTCCAGCATGAGCTGAGATTGCTGTTAACAAAATGCCTAATCCCAGACATTCCACTCCGATTGCCCGTTTGGCTGTTTGTGAGCACGCTGATGGAGGATGTTAATGGGCCCATTACGGGATGCATTTTTCATCGTGATGGCGTGAATTGCCGATTACTTTTCCAATGTCCCGGTTACGAGCCCACTCAGAAGATTGTTGCTGTCTGGGCCGTGTCGAATTCCCCTTGCCTGCCTGCCTGGGCTTGGTCGAATTGCCCTTGTCTGCCTGCGGGTTTTTGTATCTCGTTTACTTAATTAACTCTCTGGTTCATCGGAACGTTAAAACCAGGGCTGCTTGCGTAAATTAGCTTGGTCTCCTCTACCCTGCCATAAAGGTCTGAGCTATCATCACCGCCCCTTCTAAATTCAAGACCTTTCTCTTTATGAGATTCCAGAAAATGTCGGCATGATTAATGCCCTCGATGAAAACGTTCCTTAACAACTCCCCGCTGCAGGCATCGGAGAACTTAGGGAGACTGGACAAAAACCGCAGTTCAGCCAAGAAGTACGAGACGTTTTCACCCTCCCGACGCTGGTGAGAGTAGAACCGGTGCCGGGCCATGTGTACACTACTTGACGGCCTGATATACTCACTGATCAGCTGGCTGAGCTCTTCGAAGGACTTGTCCGCTGGCTTTTGGGCTGCGAGCAGATCTTTCGAGCAGATCTTTCATCAGCGCATACGACTGTCAATAGATCAGCTGGTCAGTAGATGCGCCCTCCGCTTGTCAGCCGCTGTCTCTTCCAGCCAATAATTTGTGACAAAGTTCTACTGGTGTCTTTCTACAAAGTCGTTCCAGTCCTCTCCCACACAGTAGCGTTCCTCTGTGCCACCAGTGGCCATCCTCGTGGTTCTGTGATTCCCGTTTCTCTTCGCCAAATGTAATGTCTCTGTACCTTGTTACAATCGCACACGAGGTATGTATTTATCAGACACGGTCACTCTGTGACCTTCCCTTTATTCCCACGACCAAGAAGTGCTGACGCTGGGTGGGATCTCCGCTTTTATACATGCAAAGCCAGGTGAGGAGTGTCTCCCGCAAGCTCACCCCTGTGGTCAGGGTGTGCATTTCAAGGGTGCAGGTATAGTGTGCATGAGTTACAGTTACAAAACTATTGTCATTGCAAGAAGGTGAAATACATGACAACTGACTCACTCATACTTTCACTACCCAGTAAGTTACAAAACGGAACTCACTCATGCTTTCACTGCCCATCGAGATACATCACTGACCTCACTCATACTGTCACTGCACGTCCAGATACATCACTGACCACACTCATACTGTCACTGCACGTCCAGATACATCACTGACCTCATGCATACGGTCACTATTCATCCCGATACAGCAGTGGACTCACTCAGACTGTCAGTACACGTGCAGGCACATCACTGACCTCCCTCATACTATCAGTGCACATCCAGATACATTACGACCTCACACATACTTTCACTACACTTCTAGATGCAACACTGACGTCACCCATACTGTCTCTACCCATCCAGATACATCACTGACCTTACTCATACTGTCACCACTCATCTAGGCATATCACTGACCTCATTCAAACTGTCACAACCCATTCAGATACATCACTGACCTCACTCCTACTGTCACTACACATTCAGATGCATCGCTGACCTCACTCACACTATCACTGTCCATTCAGAAACATCAATGACCTCACTCACACTCTCACTACCCATCCAGATGCATCACTGATCTCACTCGTACTGTCACTGCCCATGCAGGTACATCTCTGAACTCACTCATACTATCACTAACCATTCAGGTATATCACTGACTTCATCATACTGTCACTGCCCATCCAGGGACACAACTGGCTTTGCTTATACTTTCATTGCCCATTCAGACACATAATGACCTCACTCGTATTTTCTGTTATGATTAACTTCAAACCACCACTCAGCGTCCGTTATCCTTAAAATAAATTCTGTTTTTAGTTTTTTAATAGATACAAGCTGTCAGAAGAGCTATTCTGTGAAAGAATGCATGAAGAATTGGCCGGAGGCATCTTCCTTTATAGAATTTCAGATTAAGTCATTACGTAATTACTCAAGCTATAATTAATACGTGATGATTGATACATGATTCTTGGTTAATATATTGGACCAGCACTTCCTCCTGTCTGCCTTCCGTATGCCTAAATGGTAAGTCCGGACAGTTGCTGTCGTGTCCATTTCTATTCTAGCCTTCTCTTCTTATGGATTCAGTTTCTATGTTATCTCTCTCTGTGCTTGCCTCGCAAAGCCTCGGTCTGTGAACTCGTACATTTGTTTCTCTGTGCAATTTTTCCCACGGTCTGTGCGTTCCATTTTAAAATCTGTTTGCTCAATTTTAAAATGGCACCATTAATTCACATGTAAAGAATTGTAATCTACCTCTACAGTATCTCCTGTTCGTCCCTGATTATTTCTCAATAATCATCCGACCATATATTTGTTCCAAACCATCTGCTACAAAAAGTGATCAAATCCATTTCCTTTGGATCGCTCGTAATTACGTCCCTTAACGGAATCTTTGAATGCTACTCCTGACAATTTCGTGGGATTAATGGCAAGCTACTTATATTTGCTTTAGTACTTACAGAGCATAAGTTTCGGAGGTGTTAGTTGTTCGCCTAATGCTCTACAAAGTCATTCGTCTCCCGACCACACCTACGTTACAAAGTTAACAAGGCTCGTTCCTGTTCGGCTTGAACCATTCGTTTGTATATTCCTCGGAACTTACACATCAGATATAGTTGGATGACGATACATAACTCTACCACTACCATTATTAGCACAATTGTGTGCCACATCAATTTGTGGACTGCGTGGGACTCAGGTAACAAGCACTTCAAAATGTCCCACCAGTGATGAACCGTGAGGTCACGTAGTTCCTCCATCACTCGGATCAGTTCTTGTTTTGTGTAACTCACGGCGACATTTTGTCTTAGTAACGATTCCTTTTCTTCTCCCATGTACTTGGTCACCTGAATGTGTTTTCCATAAAGGCCCTTAATAATCTCAAGTCCACTACTGGGGATCGTACAGATAGTCATTTGGTGTTCCTGTTTTGTGCAATGTTTTTCCATTGTCCGATTTGTTCTGTCTTGGTCGTTCTGTCGTCGATGATGACATGTATTTCCTCATGAGATTCATTTACCGGAGGTTCCAAGCGATCTGCATTCAAATATTATATAGGTATTGGTTAGACATATGTAGTTTTGTCCGATTTCATGTATTATTATAATCACTCAAGTGCTTCAAGTGCCATTGAAATGCCCCTGCCGTGACTTCCATGCTGCATAGGTCCACCACTGGTGTAGGTAGCGGGGTTACTTGCCCAAATGGTCACGCTACACTGTCCATCCCTTCATGTGTTTTCCTCGGGTCTATAAATTTCCCGTAAAACTGTTCCATAGGTTTTTACCGAATAGCTGTGGGAGGGTCACATACTCACAACATATCTGACTGTTAGTAACATTAGCAATCAACATAGTCAGATTACATCCCTCTTCATCACATAGCGTATGCTTCATATCTGGTCTGAGTGTTAGATTTCGGTGGTCAATCTGAAACAGTTTAGCCCATCGTGGGGCATTCCCAGAGAATGCAATCCTTCCTAATTCAGCCCGTTGTCCTTCCTTGATCAGACCCATTATAAGGAAGTGAGTCTTATTGGATAACCGCATTAAATTAGCCGATACATGTTGCTGTTCCCAGTTAGTTTTGTTTGACCACTCCCAAATCATTTTGTCTGACAGCCATTCCCGCACACGACTGGACTGTAAATGCTCTTGCCACACATCTGACAGCCTTATGGCATCATTCGTCAATCGTCCCGCTTTTTGAATTTTATCAGCAGCGTTTCGATATCCATTGAATTTAATGCTCCTGCTCCCCTTCCTAACCCTCTGAGTACTCTATCTAGGACGTTTCGCCGATTGCCAGCTTTGATTATCTTTAGGGCAAGATCCAGGTTCTTACAAATCCTGCATACCATCTATTGAGCATACTATATATTTATTGTTGAATGTATTATTGAAGAGGCTATCAGTGTGCTCAGGCACGTATCGTGCAGTATTTGTAAGTGTGGCATCCGTTCCTGGTTCGGACGGAGATATTTTACACTTATCATGACCAGCCATGAACCGCTGCTGCCAAACTGAATTATTTCGACACAACACCAAATCTCCATCTCTCAACATTCCCTGTCTCCACTCTCTCCTGTTGCTATACTCTGTTTTCTTAGTATTCCAGGCTTCTTTCCGTATGTTGGTTATATTCTGGGGAGTATTGTCACAACCTCGCTTACATATCATCTCCAGACTGTCGGCCTCCCATGTCAAGTTGAAGGTAACATTCTCATTATTATGGCTGATCAGTATAAATTTGTAGAGAGTGGTGCCGAATAGGTCCACCGTTTACAGTCAAACGTTAAATCAAAAAATATGACAGGTTATTCCAGCGGGGCATGCATAGTTTCCCTGGGGTGTGTCTCGGTGTTCCTTCCACAAGCAATAACGTCTACGCACTTTTCCTTCCAAATCTTGCACTGGTGCCACCTGGAGGGCGAGGGCGGCCGCTAACCCAGTTGCCACTAGCAATATCCACAGGTCTGTCCCATTGTTTTCTTTCCTGCTTCCTTATCGGACGCTTCCATGGTCAGCGGGTACACCATCACTATGTGTTAAAACAGACGACAGTTGTTTAGTGTTATGTGGTTTTCCCTGAGTCCAGTGTTTGCATATAATCCCAGTGGGCTCCTGTAGCCAAACATCGCTCGTCATTGAAACCGAGTATGGTCCCATCCTTCGGGTCTCCATTCACTTTCGCATCCCTGTCACATTTACCATGACCTGTTCTCCTCGTTTAGGTAGCGCTTCGGGTCTCATTCCCTTATTCTGAATTTCTAGGTCTCTTATATGCTGTCTGCTTCTAACTTCTTTATGCATAGCCTGCATCTCTTGGTTTAGCTGGAACAAGAACAGCCTCAACCTTTCCTGAATTGTTCCTGCTACACCTGTCCCTCCGGATACGTTCTCTGATAGTCTCATATCCAATCCAGTCATCAGCTCATATGGTCTTAGTCGCGTGGTTCGCCCTGGGGTGGCTCTGAGCCGCATTAAAATTGCCGCAAACAGCCCAGTCCATCCTTTGCCTGTCTCCTGGGTTGCTTTAGAAAGGGTCGTTTTTAAGATCCGATTCATTCTTTCCACCATTCCCGAACATTGGGGATGATATTGTATGTTGTACCTCTGTTTGATTCCCAGCAGTGCACATGTTTATTCATTAATGTGTCCCATTGTCTGAATCTAGCTGTAGGGATACTCCCCACCGAGCTATCACCTCACTCGCCAGGATCTGTGCTGCCGTCCGAGTTGAGCAGTCCCTGGTAGCGAAGGCCTTGCTCTCGGATAGGGGGGACGTGAGGGGCTTGTGATCGGTTTCTAACGCGAACTTGGCCCCGAAATGTTATTGGAGCATCTTTTTGATACCGTACACGCACGCGAGCGCCTCCTTCTCTACCATTCCGTACCCGCGCTCCGCCCGAAAAAGTGACCTGGAGGCATGAGCTATGCGTTGCAATTTGCCCGCACTATTGACATGTTGCAAAACGCACCCGACCCCATACTCTGACGCATTGCATGTGAGAACTACCTTAATACCTGCGTCAAAGAAAGTCAATTCACTGTTGGAACACAGAAGGTTGCGTGCCTTATTGACGGTGCGTTGCTGGGCGTCCCCCCAAAACCAATCGCACCCCATTCTGAGCAGCACGTAGAGAGGATCCAGCAGCGTGCTTAAGTTCTGCATAAAGTTCCCAAAGTAATGGAGTAGCCCGAGAAAGGCGCGCCGTTCTGAGACATTCCGTTGGAATTGCTTCTGTTTAGGACTCTGTTGGGAGGATTCCATTAGCGGCAATCCTTCTGACGAAAAAATCAACGTCGGGTCGAGAAGCAGGCACTTCGATTTCTTGAGTCGTCGGCCAAACAGATCCAAACGCTTTAGTACTTCCTCCTAATTACATCGATTGGAGTCGGTGTCCCTGCCCGTGATATGTATGCCGTCTTGAAATATAACCGTCCCCGGGATGGACATGAGCAAACTCTCCATGTTGCGCTGGAATATGGCAGCTGCCGACTTGATGCCGAATGGGCATCGATTGTACATGAAAAGGCCTCGATGTGTGTTGATGGTTGCGACTAGCTGGGATTCATCGTTCAATTCTCGCATCATATACGCAGATGTGAAGTCCAGTTTTGAAAAAAAGTTACCTCCAGCCAATTTGGCAAATAATTCCTCTGCTCTGGGCAGCGGGTACTGGTCCTGTAGGGAGACTCTGTTTATGGTAGATTTGTAATCCCCACAGATTCGTGCGGATCCATCAGGCTTCAAGACTGAGACGATGGGACTTGCCCAAACGCTAAATTCCACAGGTGATATAATGCCTTCCTGCAGAAGCCTGTCTAGTTCGTGTTCAATCTTTTCGCTCATCACATCGGTACAGCTCTGGCCTTGTGATGGACATGTCTAGCATCCGGTGTGATGTAGATTTTAACTTTGGCCCCTTTGAAAGTGCCCACACCTGGCTGAAAGAGACGTTCAAATCGATTTATAACTGTTGAGCAGGAGGTCCGTTCCTCTAATGACGTGGCATGGACATTATTCCATTTCCAGTTTAGTTTTGCCAGCCAGCTTCTCCCCATCAGGGGACAATCCACAGGGGAAGTCGCTTCACTGTCTATTTGTGTGTGACAGAGAGCATGGCGCTGTCGAGGACTGGTAGGATTTCTTATGTATAGGTCCTTAGTGTGGTGTCGACCCTTGTGAGTTTTGGTCTGTCTCTTTTATGCGGCCACAGTTGTTCAAATTGTTGAGCGCCCATGAGAGATTGACTCGCTCACGTATCCAGCTCCATGTTGACAGATATCCCGTTGAGTATGATCCCCGTCATTATAGGAGGCGCCCTGTTGTAGGAGCAGCGGCCATTGATCGTGTTGACCTGCTGTACATCGGTGTCCCGGGTAATGTCTCCACCATCTTCTGGTCCGCTTTCCGACCCATCCGATTCATATACCAGCCGAGCTGCCGACGTTTTGCACATGTGGTCCAAATGTCCTGTATATTCACAATTTCTGCAAACAGCCTGCTGAAATCGACATCCCCTTGCCGAGTGCCCACCCCCACACCTCCAGCACAGACCTGTTCCATTGTTCAAAGAATTTCCAAAGAATGAGTTGCGTCTGGCTGATCCCTCTTGAGCTTCTCTCAGTTTGTAGTTGATTACTCACATTGTGGGTTGATAAGGTGTGAACGGCCGTTACTGTGGCCCTTGATGGCTTCTTCCTGCTGTCGAGAACCTGTTCTCCCGGTTTTGTCTGTGTGTGGGGGTCGCAGCTTGTTTAGTGCTGTGAAAATCTTATTCCAATATTTCGTTAGTTATCGTACCTGCATTGTAAATCAACCTCGTTTCTTCTTCCCCAGCCAAGAATGTCTGTGCAACCAGTGCTGCTGCCTCTAAGGTCAGATTCTTGCTCTCTATGAGTTTTCGGAAAATGCCTGCGTGGCCTATTCCTTCAATGAAAAGGTCTCTCAGCATTTCTCTCCTCAGTTCATCGGAGAACTCGTTTAATCTACCAACCTCCGAAGTTCCACCACGAAGTCGTGTATGCTCTGACCCACACAGCGTCTGTAGTTGTAGAACCTGTTTCGGGCCATGTGTAGGCTGCTCGCTGTTTTCAGGTTGTCTCTTTCCAGTGTGCTCAATTCTTCAAAAGACATACTTGCTGGTTTTTCGGGTGCCACCAGATCCTTCATTAACACCTATGTTTTCGAGCCACAGCTGGTCAAGAGATGGGCTCTTCTCTAGTCTGCCTTATCGTCGCCTAACCAGTCTTTGGTTAAAAAGCTTTGCTGGAGGCTTTCTATAAAGTCCTCCCAATTGTCTCCCGCATTGTACTTTTCATCTGATCCATTGTTCGCCATTCTGTGGATTCTGTAATCCCGTAACCCACCGTCACTGTAACGTCCTGTCCCCTCAGTACAGATTCACACGAGGCATGTAATGAAGTCAAGGTCACTCTATGCATGCACCTTTTTTTCACAACTCTGGAATGCTGCACTTGCCTGAGACCTGCCCTTTTGTACCTGTCTCTTGCAAGTGCACCCCTGGTGGTAAGGTATGCTGGTTGTAACGTCAACGCCTCATCGTGAATTCAACGGTGGGCACTCATGCTGGCGTCCTACGACTGTACCATAAGGCACAGACTGGGCACAGACATCTGTGCCGATGCGCTCAGCAGGCTACCCCTGGCGACCACGGAAGGGTCTGATGAACAGGACTGTGAGATAGTCAAGGCAATCAATGCCTTTGAGTCCACAGGTTCGCCCATGATGGTTCGCCAAATCAGAACTGGACGGCCAGCGACCCCACGTTATCCTTCGTAAAAAGATTTGTCCTAACAGGTGACTGGGCAGAGGCTCGCGATGCGTGGCCCGAGGAATTAAAACCCTTTCACAGCCGCATGCATGTTCTATCACTACACGCAGACTGCCTGAATTGGGGCAGCCGGGTAGTCATGCCTCTGAGAGGCAGAGAGGCATCTGTCCAGGATTTTCACCGCGAGCAACCTGGGATCGTTCTCATGAAGGCCACAGTCAGGTCCCAAATCTGGTGGCCTGGTATTGACGCGGACCTGGAGCTCTGCGTCCGAAGCTGCGCCATTTGTGCCCAACTCAGCAATGCCCACAGGGAGGCTCCACTGAGCCCCTGGCCCTGGCTTACCAAACCATGGTCGCGGGTGCACGTAGACTATGCGGGCCCATTCATTTGCAAAATGTTCCTCGTAGTTCTAGATGCATTTTCAAAGTGGATCGAAAGCACCATTTTAAACTCGAGCACAACCGAGAGCACTATCGAGAGCCTCGCAACCATTTTGCAACGCACGGAAACCCTTACATATTGGTCAGTGACAATGGTCCGTGCTTCATCAGAGCAGAATTCAAAGCATTTATAATTGACCACGGCATAAATCACGTCAAGACCGCACCGTTCAAGCCGGCCTCCAACGGCCAGGCGGAGAGAGCAGTGCAAATCATTAAACAAGGCATTCTTAAAATCCAAGGTCGCACGCTGCACGGTCGCCTGCCGTGAATGCTGCTGGCATACAGATCTCGTCCGCACTCATTGTCTGGGATCCCCCTCGCGCAACTGTTGATGAAAAGGACTTTAACAACAAGGCTCTCATTAATCCTCCCAGACATGTACTAAATCGTTGAGGCAAAGCGCAGTAAGCTGACTGAGTACCATGACAGGAAATCGAGGGGGTGATGGAACGAGATAGGGGACAAAGTGTTTGTACTAAACTATGGCAGGGGTCCCAAATGGCTTGCACGTACAGTAACGGGCAAGGAAGGAAACAGGCTACTGGCAGTACAAATGGACAATGGAAAAACCTGCAGCAGGCGTATAGCCCAAGTCAAAAGCAGATTTATCAACAACACTGTGGAACCAGAGGCAGACTACAATGTGGAACTCGCACCACAACTGGTGGACAGACAGAGGGAACAACCTGAGGAAAGGGCAATCCCAACAGACAGCCCAGGCGAGTCAAAAACAATCACACCAATGGAACCAGACAGCCCAGGCAAGATACCAGCAACCACACCCAAAGCAAAACAGACAACAAGACAAACAACGAAACCACAACTCAGACGCTCCATGCGAGAGCGCAGACCAACTGAGAGACTGAACGTAGAAAGACAATAAGACCTTGGGGAAGGGGGATGCTATGTATCTTACATAATTGTATATAACTGTATCCTAACATGCTATACATGAGTGCAATAAGATATGACCTGTAAACACCAGCATATCTTAGCACCAGGGGTGCACTTGCAAAAGACAGGTATATAAGTGCAGGTCTCAGACAAGTGCAGCATTCCAGAGCTGTGAAATAAAGGTGCAGGTCCAGAGTGACCTTGACTTCACTACATGGCTCGTGTGAATCTGTACTGAAGGGACAGGACTTTACAAAACCGTTTTCCCCTATCCTCTTGCAGGTGGCCGGTGAAGTCTATCTGAAATGTCTCCCAAGGTTCCTGTGACCTTGGCTGATGTCCAATTCGTACCTTGCAGCCTCTGCATACGTAATATTGGGCACAGATAATGTACCTTTTTAAACATTTATCTACATCCTTCCCCATTGCTGGCCACCACCAGTACTGCAAGATCAGTTACAGCATGTTCCTTCTCCATATGTGTGTTATCGCGTGATATAATTTTAGATGTTGCTGTCCACAACATTGTGGTGACACAACTTGCTCCTGGGAAACCCAAACTCACATGAGACCCTTTTGAAGGACTCCATTCACGTCTTTCTTCCTGCTCGACACTCTTGTGGACCTTTGCTATAATTATATCAGTCTCAACACTTTTGTAATTACTGGTTGAATTTCTGCTCTAAATGCTGGCTCTGGCTTCCGGTCACCTGCCACTCGTTTGGCTCCGAGGTATGAAAACATATTGCCGATGCTGGTTAGGTCTTGCGGGTGCTTTTCGTCCTTGCTTTTTAGTTTTGTGAGTGCTTATACCTTTATTGCCGCTGCGCCCCATTGTTCCTTTGCTGCTTGCGCTCGACTTTCTGCTAGCTTTCCATGCTTTACCACCTTACCAGTCGATGTCACATAACCTCGTCGTGACCAAGCTGCCAGATAGTGGTGAACCACCCCGAAAGCATATTGATTACCTGGATATTTCTTTACTCGCTTCCATTTAGCAGACTCGAGAGCCTTTATACCAGTTCTGTCACCTGAGCTGACTTGTCTCCTGCGTGCGTTCCTACCATTATTTCCTCTGCCTCCTGTGTTACCACTGCCGACCCAGTATGGGGTTCTCCATCAATGTACTTTCTGAATCCTTCCACATAGAAAGTCTCATCTGGATTGTATAATGGCTCTTCGTTTACCCCACTATGCCTTTCCTCCTCGACTTGTTCCCTCGAGCTATGTTCCTCTCCTTCTGTCAGCTCCCGGCAGCGAGGTTAACGCCATTATGCTGTTTTATTATTAGTGACTTGTCTTTGGGAATGAATACGGCTACGACTAAGCTTTTCGGCTGTCCCAGATCGACCGCAGTTTTCTAGTATTTAGTAGTTCTACAAGGGTATGTTGTGGGTGCAAAATGATCTGACCCATCATCACTACTGGTTGGCTTAATTTGACCGCCCAAGTCGCAACATTCAGGGCGGACACACATCGGGGCTTTCCACTAAACACTGGGACGTCCTCGTCAAGTAGTAGGCTATAAGCCTCTATTGGCTCCCATGTTCCTGCATGAACACGGCTGATTAGCGTCCATCATCCTGATCACAATGGAGTTGGAAAGGTTTATTGTAATCTGGCAAACATAGGGCGGGGGCCGACATCAGATCTCTTTATTTCACCTGATACCTCTTCCTGCTCCCGTCCGCAATCTTTCTTCTGTAGGTTTCCCCCGCTCCCTTTAAATAATTTCTGTATGGGTTCCGCTATAGTTGTGTATCGAGGTATAGCATTCCGACTATAGTTAAAAAGTCTGAAAACCTCCCTTAATCCACTGAAATTCTGGCGCTTAGTCATGTCCCTAATTGCCATCCGTCTTTACTCTGTCATGTATTTCTTGCCCTGACTGATCCAATGTCCAATGTTCAAGGTACCGCACTCTATACTCATATACTCATACACTTACACACTCAAACACTTACCCAGGTACACACGTGCACACTTACACATTTACACACTAATACATTCAGAGACTTTCGCACTCACACGTTTAGCCAGACACGCAATTACACACTCACACACTAACACTAACAGATTAACACACTCACACTCTTACCCAGACACACACTCACATCAAC
This sequence comes from Pristiophorus japonicus, assembly GCF_044704955.1. Lineage (NCBI taxonomy): Eukaryota > Metazoa > Chordata > Chondrichthyes > Pristiophoridae > Pristiophorus > Pristiophorus japonicus. The sequence goes on along the minus strand of NC_092001.1, from coordinate 15,559,630 downwards.
TAATTTACACAAACAAACACCTAGCCAGGTACGTGCTTACACACTCACTTGCTTACGCACTCATACACTCACACACACACAGATGAAAGCATTCAAACACTTACCAAGAGACGCACTTACACACTCGCACACTCACACACATAGATTACACACTCACAGACTCACACACTTACACAGACACACATTCACACACTTACACCCTCCCAGACTTACACAGTCACACACACTTGCTCACACACACACTAACCCAGGCACACACTCACACACAATAATACACTCACACTCACACGCACTTACACAGACACACACTTAAACACTCACATATTTACACACACACACGCACAGACTTACACACACACTTCATCCATCATAGGCAATCACTCGAATTGAGGATGACTTGCTTCCACGTCAAAACATTCACAGGTGTTTCAATGACGGACCTAAAATTCCAGGTCCGAACAAAATCTTCAAGGGTGGAAGATTCCTTTGATTTTTTTAACGCGTGATGACTGTTGTACTCATGCACATACACTCATGCATAATAACACACTCACACACACTTACCCAGACACACATATACAATCACACACTAATTCAGTCATACACTCACAGATTCACAAACAATAACACACTCACACTCATACACGCTTAACCAGACACATAATTACACATTCATATACTTGCACTCACATACACACACTTATCCAGGCACACACTCAAACACTCACACACAATAACACACTCACAAACACTTACGCAGAAACACATTCACACACTCATACATACATTCACACTAACGTAAACCTTCACTTAGCCAGGTACGCATTTACCCAGAGACACATTAAACTTGCACAGTTGATTCATGAGATGGGCAGTTGCGACACATTTTTAAATGAACAATTGTGTGCCAGGCGATTAATTCGCGCAGGTTGCCATTACTGAACGGGGTAGAGGATCTGAGAGGTGCAGATACACATATCACGAAAAGCAGCGACGCAGCTTAATGAGGCCATAATAAACATCAAATAAAGCTCCAGGCTTCATTTCAAGAAGGTCAAATTTCAAAACAACAACAACTTTTATTTCCTTAGCGGTTTTTCAGAGTGAATCATCCCAAGGCGCTTCACAGAAGTGTTATGGGACAAAACATTTGACACCGAGACATATCAGGAAAAATAAGGGCAGCTGACTGAAAGCTTCATTAAAGAGGTAGATTTTAAGGAGCGTCTTGAAGTATGATGGAGAGGTTTATGCAGGGAGTTCCAGAGCTTGGCAACAGAAGGCCTGCGATCAGAGTGAATATTAACCCACTCACTTACACACTCTCTACAGAGGGCTACCTGTGTGAGGCCTGTGATCAGGGTGAATATTAACACACTCACTTACACACTCTCTGCACAGGGCTGCCTTTGTGAGGCCTGTGAGCAGGATGAATATCAACACACTCACTTACACACTCTCTACACAGAGCTCCCTGTGTGAGGCATGTGACCAAGGTGAATATTAACACATTCATTCACATACTGTCTATACTGGATTCACTGTATGCGGCCTGTGATCATGGTGAATATTAACACACTCATTCACACACTGTCAACACAGGGCTCCCTGTGTGAGACATGTGATCAGGTTGAATATTAACACACTCACTCACACACTATCGACATTGGGCTCCCTGTGTGAGGCCTCTGATCAGGGTGAATATTAACACACTCACTCACTCATTGCCCACACTGGGCTCCGTGTGTGAGGCCTGAATGTGAAATTATTTCGAGAAGCACGGTCACCGTTACCATTGAAAGCCTGAAGGTTATGTTTGCCACCCACGTCCTGCCTGACATACTGGTCAGTTACAACGGATCATGTTTCACCAGTACCGAATTTAAAGATTTCATGACCTGAAATGGGATCAATCATGTCACGTCGCACCAATTGAAACCAGCCTCCAAGGGGCAGGCAGAGCGGCCAGTGCGAACACTGAAACAGAGCCTTAACGAGTCACAGAAGCCACACTCCAATCGTGCCTGTCCCGAGTACTGCTCAGCTACGGCACGAGACACACTCACTCACAGGGGTGCCCCCGGCTGAGCTACTCATGAAAAGGAAAATTAAAACGAGACTCTCGTTGGTTCACCCCAAACTTCATGGTCAGGTAGAGAGACGGCGGCAGCAGCAAAATGTAAGCGATGGTGGCGCCACTGTGTCACGCGAAATTGATCTGAATCAAACTGTATATGTACTAAACTAAGGACATGGTCCCAAGTGGAACGCCGGCAGGGTGATAGTTAATGAAGGGAGTAGGGAGTTTGTAGTCAAACTAGACAATGGACAAATTGCAGAAATCATCTTGACCAAACGAGGCTGCGGTTCACAGACTATCCTGAACAAGCCACAGCAGACACTACCTGTTTCAAGCCCACAACACACACACTAAGAATCAACAACACCACCCCGGATTAGGAAATCGAACCCATCACACACAACATCCCAGCTAGACCAGGCTCACCCAGCAGTCTTGCAGGGCCAACAACACGCCAACCCGGCGAGGGCACAGCCAATACACCAGAACAGACATTTGTTCCGAGGAGGTGAACCAGAGAAAGAAAGGCTCCCGACCGCCTCACCTTCAAAATAGTTTTTAATTGACTTTGGGGGAAGTGATGCTCTGCATCTCGAAAGCATGCAATTATATGTTCCGCCACCAGGGAGTGCATCCCCTGAAGACCCAAGGGATCCCAGCATCCATTGGGAGCACTGTATATAATCCGGCTCCAATGGCATGTTCCGCACCCTGGAGTTTCTAAATAATGACTGAGATCACTGTTACTTTAACCTCCCTTTGTGCAGCCTCATCTGTGTTAGGAACGCAGCAACTTGCAAAATAAATGTGACCCTGAAAGCCAGAAAGAAGACGAAATGCTGACTCCATTTCTGCCAAAAATTCCATTCACAAACATTTCTCTGACCGAAACATCACAAAAGAAAAATGTTCCTTTCAAAGTCATTAAACCCGAATTTTCACGCAGCCGAATCTTCTAAATCAGATGCCTCTCGTTGTGCCAACACAATCCATGTCCCTTTGCAATATTGTGCTTCCGTGCACACTATTAAATGTGCCACTCTTATATAATCACAGAATAAGGGAATGGTTACAGCTTGGAAGACGGCCATTCGGTCCATCGAGCCCATGCCAACTCTCAACTAGTCCCACTCCCCCGTCATTTACCCACAGTTGTGCATTTTTTTCCTTCAGATCCTTTTCCAACTGCCTTTTGAAAGATAAGATTAAATCAGCCTCCACTGCCCTTTAAAGCAGTGTATTTCAAATACTATCTGTTTGCTGCGAAACGGCCACCTTCAGTTCCTATCTATAAAGTCTGAGAAACATGGGATCAATTGCTGCCACACTCACAACCTTATTAAATAAAGCACCTTCATTCTATTCTCGGAACGCAAGCTCCTGGAGTGTAGTCCAGAAGTTGAAGTTAAAGCTCTGGTTATGTTCCCAAGCCGGTTTTTGCCACAGCGTTTCCGTAGTGTAGTTGTTATCACTTTCGCCAAACACGCGAAAGATCCCATAATTCATATATGTGGTTAACAGAGTGTAGTGTCTCATGACGCTGTTGCTTTTGTTGATTTCTCTGCACAATTCTGTACACACTGAATGTCTACCCAGTGTTTCTCACTCCCTGCCGTTTGGAACCCTGACGGTGGAGAAATGCCATCTCAAAGCTACACATTCCGTGCCTTCAGTTCAGCTGCGAAAGATTGCTAAAGGATCCTGCCGCACCACCTCGCTTCACAACAGATAATGAAAGCCACAAACCAACTCATCAACTAATCGCTCTTCCCCAGCTCCAGAGTGAGTGAACATAAGAACATAAGAACGTAAGAATTAGGAACAGGAGTCCGCCATCTAGACCCTCGAGCCCGCTCCGCCATTCAACAAGATCATGGCTGATCTGGCCGTGGACTCAGCTCCACTTACCCGCCCGCTTCGCATAACCCTTAATTACCTTATTGGTTAAAAATCTATCTATCTGTGACTTGAATACATTCATTAAGCCAGCCTCAACTGCTGCCTTGGAAAGAGAATTCCACAGATTCACAACCAACTGGGAGAAGCAATTCCTTCTCAACTCGGTTTTATATTGGCTCCCCCATGTGTTTTGAGGCTGTGCCCCCTAGTTCTCGTCTCCCCGACCAGTGGAAACAACCTCTCTGCCTCTATCGTATCTATCCACTTCATTATTTTAAATGTTTCGATAAGATCATCCCTCATCCTTCTGAACATCCAACGAGTAAAGACCCAGTCTACTCAATCTATCATCATAAGGTTATCCCCTCATCTCCGGAATCAACCTAGTGAATCGTCTCTGTACCCACTCCAAAGCCAGTATATCCTTCCTAAATTAAGGCGAGCAAACCTGCACGCAGTACTCAAGGTGCGGCCTCACCAATACACTATAAAGTTCCAGAAGGCCCTCCTTTTGTACCCCATCCCTCTCGCAATGAAGGCCAACATTCCATTCTCCTTCCTGATTACCTGCTGCAGCTGCACACTAATTTTTGTGATTTAAGCTCTAGGACCCCCAGGTCCCTCTGCTCCGCAGCATTTTGTAATTTCTCCCCATTCAAATAGTATTCACTTTTTTTTTCTAAGATGGATGACCTCACAGTTTCCGATGTTGTATTCCATCTGCCAAACCTTAGCCCATTCGCTTAACCTATCTCACTCACTTTTCAGAGTGAGTGTAGGACAAGCCCCTACATTCCGGTCCTCCATCTCCAATCAGCCGCTGCCGGAGGAAAGCGACGAATGCAGCATCAACACTGGTTTACCGCCCATTACTGCGGTATAACATGCCACAGTTCGAACCAAAGCTCCCCGTACAGCGAACAGCAACCTCATAAAACTCTTAATCTCAAGTTCCTGAGTTCATGAACATGTTTTCAATGGAAACACAATTAATTAGCTGATCGCCTCGTTTTGTATCATGAAAGTAATGCTAACCGATAATTATATAATCATGGAAGATTACAGCATGGAAGGAGTCCTTTTCGGCCCATCGTATCTGCACCGGCGAACAAATGTCCAGTTTTCAGTGTGTAACCCTGCAACTTACGGCATTTCAACTGCACATCCAAGATCGTTATAAATGTGGTGAAGGTTTCTCCCGCCACCACACTTTCAGGCAGTGAGTTCCAGACCCCGACAAACATCTGCATGAAGAATGTTCACGTCAAATCCCCTGTAACTCTTATACTAATTACTTATAATTTATGCCACCTGGTTGTTGACCACTCACATACGGCATATTGGCGCTTTGAATCAACAATATTTAGGCCCCTCCTAATTATGTACACCTCAATGCTGTCGCCCATCAGCCTCCTCTGTTCCAATGAAACCAAACCCAGCCTATCCAATCTGTCCTCGTAACAAAGTTGCTCCACTCCCGGCAACATTCTACATAAATCTCCTCCGTACCCACTTCAGCGCAATCACGTCCTTCCTTCAATACGGTGACCAGAACTGCACGCAGTACTCCAGCTGTAGGCTTACCAGAATTTTGCACATTTCAGACATAACCCACTTGCTCTTCTATTCCATGCCTCTGCCAATAAATGCAACCATTCGGTCTCCCTTCTTAATCAACTTATCCAACTAGCCAGCTACATTCTGGGACCTGTGGACATGCATTGACAGTTCCATTTGCTCCTCTACACTTCTCAATGTCCTACAGTCGATGTGAATTCCCTTTCGTTGTTAGCTCTTCACAAATGCACAATCTCACACGTCTCTGGATTGAATTCCATTTGCCACTGTTCTGCCCACCTTACAAGTTGATTGATATCTTCCTGCAGTCTTCAGCTTTCTTCTTCATTATCACCCACACTGCATAAATTATTACGACCTGAAGACTTCTTAATCATAACCCCGATATTCAAGTTTAGATCATTGCAAAATAACACAAAAAGCAATGGAGCCAGCACTGACAACTGCGGAACCCCAATGGAAACATGCTTCCAGTCACAAAAACACCCATCAAACATTAACCTTAGACTCCTGCGTCTGAAACAATTTTGGAACCAATTTTCCACTTCGCCCTGGATCCCATGGGCTTTTACTTTCATCACCAGTCTGCCATGTGGGACCTTAGCGAAAGCATGAATAAAATCCATACAGACTACATCGTACGCACTACTGATCGACACGCCTGGTGACCTCCTGCAAAAGTGCATTCAAGTTAGTCAAATGCGACCATTCCTTAACAAATCGTGCGAACTGTCCTGATTAACCAGTGCCTTTCGAAATGAAGAGAATGTATCATCGTTAAATGTTATCCCGCTTTCACGGGAAACCATCATTAATTAACTGATGATCTTCATTTGCACAACTAAAGAATTGTTATCTGAAGGAGAGTCGTTAATTGAATAATTTGTCTGTGTTCTGAAATTTAACCCTGAAACCATTTTAGAAACTGTGCTTTAGTGGTCTGTTTCAAAATGTTCCTTGCTGGTCACAATACATGAGACTGAGGATACAGTGTGATGGACTGTAGAGCAAGGGATTGGTTAATGTGAAACAGGAAAGAAGATATACATTCAGGAAAATTAACGTCGAGAAGATATAGGCTGCCAACATCCAGAAGGAAGATTAAATGCTGAGTTCATTTCAGCAAAAAATTCCTTTCACTAACATTTCTCTGACTGAAACTTCACAAAACAAAAATGATGCTTTTTAAAATCATTAAACCCGAATTTTCGCGCACCGAATCTTCTGAATCAGATGCCTCTAGCTCTGCCGACTCAATCCATGTCACTTTGCAATATTCTGC